>NW_027526306.1:2379950-2513586 GCF_048455015.1 Haemaphysalis longicornis
ATGAGCTCCTTTATTCCCCAGCAGGCCGGTGTGAGCAGGGGTCCATATTATTGTGGTGTATAGTTGAGGGGGAAGCTTTTGCAGAAGGAGAATAGCTGCGACAGGAGCTTGTCCACGACGGTAGCGTAGGCATGCCTGGAGAGAGTCCGTAACAATCGTGAGGGGGTGTTCACTGCGGTGCGTGGTAGCGGCGTGAGCTATTGCGATCGATTCAGCGGTAGTGGAGGAGATTCCACGATACGTGGCAGCAGTCATGGTGGTACCCGTAGAGTCGAGAGCCACAATTGTGGTAGGCCGGTCATGGTGAGTAGACGCAATATCTGTATATCGGACGTGTGGATCCCTGTCCAGTCTTCTTTGCAGCATTCACACACGAGCTATTCTTCTGCCCCTGTTATGACTTAAGTGCATGTGCCTCGGGATAGGAGCGATGTGAATACGTTGACGCAAAGAAATGGGGATCGGATTGGGCGTATCCTGAGCTCTTGGGGTGTCATGACCCAGAAGACCGAGCAGGTGTCGTCCTGTTGAAGTAAGTTGAAGGCGATGGATTTTGGTCGTGCGTTGTGCTTCAAGTAACTCCGAAATAGTTTTTTAGGAGTTTTTGCGTGGGCGTAAAGATGGGCAGATGAAGGGCCGTTTTGTAGGCTTTTCGTACTAATATATCAAGTTTTCTCAATTCGGCGGGTTTGAGTGCAACATACGGCGTCCGATAGGTGATGCGGCTAAGTAGCAAAGCTTGTATGAGCTTGCAGGAATAATGCTTCCTTAGCCCTGCATGTTGGTGGCTTACACGTTTTATCAGATGGGTAAGCTGGGCTCATGTTTTGTTCAGTTGAGGGATAAGGGCGGCACCAGAGCCATCGTGATGGAAAGGGACGCCGAGAATACGTAGAGTAGGCACTTGGGGGATAGAAGTGTTTTGGATTTTCAGATTAGGATTTATTGGGGGTTCAGGAGGTCGACCTCGTGTGTGCGAGCGAAGCAGCAGCACTGCAGACTTCTCGGCTTGGCAGCGAAGCCCTCGTGGTATGAGATACGTATTGATGGTGTTTACGGCTTGCTGTAGGGTGTCTTGTTGGGCTCCGACTGACCCTTGAGTTGTCCACAACGTGATGTCGTCGGCATAGAAAGCATGGTGAAGGTCCGGGATGTGGTCGAGCTCTACGGGTAGATGAAGTAAAGCAATAATAAAGAGGAGGGGTGAAATGACGGAGCCTTGGGTTGTGCCGCGCGCAGGCATGTTAAAAAGGGGGGTCGAGTGTGAACCGAGTCGAAGTGTGGCCGATTGGTTGTGGAGGAAAGCCTTTGCGTAGTTGAAGGTTCGATGGCCGCAGTGTGTAGTGGCAAGATTGTCCAGAATTGCAGAATGGTAAACGTTACCGAATGCCCCCTGCCCATCGAGAGTCATGATCATTTTGGGATGGCTGGGGCTAAGGGTTTGGATTACTTGCTCTTTGAGTTGTAGCAGCACGTCTTGAGTTGATAGTCCAGTACGAAAGCCAAACATGGTGTTGGGATACTGATTGATTGATTGATTGTGGGGTTTAACGCGCCGACGCAACGCAGGCGATGAGGCGCGCCGTAGTGGAGGGCTCCGGATTAATTTTGACCACCTGGGGATCTTTATCGTGCGCCGAAATCTCGTACACACTGGCGTTTTTGCTTTTCGCCTCCACCAGAAAAGCGGCCGCCGCGGCCGGGAATCGAACCCGCGACCTTGTGCTCAGCAGCGCAACGCCTTAGCCACTGAGCCACCGCGGCGGGTTGTTGAGATACTGTCCGGCTGTTTCAAGATGCGTGGTTAGACGTATATAAACCAAGTGTTCAAAAATTCTGCCAACACAAGACATAAGAGAGAGAGGTCGGAGATTGTTGAGTCCTAGGGATTTGTGGGGTTTCGGTATGAGGATGATATCCGATCTTTTCCACTGTTCAGGTAGAGTTCCGGTTTCCCAGCGTTGATTGGAAAGGTCAAGAAGGGCTTGCATAGTTTCGTCGTCGAGATTGCGGAGTAGTCGGTTAGTTATTCGATCGTGTCCAGGGGCACTGTTGCGTTTTAACATTTGTAGCACCTGATGGAGTTCTTCCATGGTGAACGGGGAGTCTAGCTCTGCATTGTCATTTCCAGTATATTGCTTGGAATCATTTGATGGTGGGTATTGGGATTCGTGGCCAAAGATATTCCGTCGAAGTGATTGAAGGAGTTCCTCAGGTGATAAGTCTGAGGTTTGTACTAGGCGGTGAATTTGGTTTGAAGTAACGGTGCGCGTCTGTTCTTTGTCGATGAGAGAGCGCAGTATGTGCCATGTTTTCTTCGTGCTTAGCGTACCTTGAAGCTGGTTGCAGAAAAATGCCCAGTTTTGCTTCTGTAAAATTTTGGAGTAATCTTGGGCGTGTTGGTTTAAGACACCAATACGTTGCTTTAAGCGTTTATTGTGGTTTTGTTTACGCCACCGGCTAGTAAGGCTCTGTCTGGCTTCCCAAATGTGGAGGAGATGTGGGTCTGCTACAGGGTGTTCCGTCGTCAAAGATATCGTTGTCGTGTGCTGCAGCAGCCGTTGTTCGAGTGCATCAATCCATGCGGCGAGATTATCTTGCGGGGAAGGGAGAGAAGTGTTATCTTCGCGGAATTTTTGCCAGTCGGTGATTCGAGCTTGCCCGATTCGTATTGGATTAGTTTGGTAAGTTAGTCTGATGAAGATAATGGCATGATCACTGCCTAAGCGATTGGCTTGGCACGTCCACTATATTAGCGGGCAGTTCTTCGTAAGGGTGAGGTCCGGGATAGTGTCACGTGTTACGCTATTTCCGATGCGGGTAGGTTGAGTAAGGTCGTTTTGGAGACAAAGTCTATGATCGTGGATGGCTTTCTGTCGGCGCGTGCCTTTCTTGGAGTTTCGGTGGTATCCCTATCCCATATGTGCAGCGTTGACGTCACCAAGTAATACGAAGGGGGCGTCTCTTGCTACTGTAATAGCTTTTTGGATGAGGGTGTTGACATCGCTGAGTTGGTGGGTAGGTGGGCTATACACGTTGAGAATGAAGAGTGATGTTGAATTTGTTGTTGTCGGCAGGATTTCTACAAACGTATTGGGGGTATCAGAGGCAATGATGTGAGTTAACACCGGGAGATGAGCTTCTACAAAAGTAGCCGTCCAGTGGTGCGGGTCAGTTGTGAACGTTTGGTAGCCAATCAGTTTAGGTTGCGGGACTTTCGTTTCTTGAAGGGCGACTACGTCCTCAGGATCACATGCGAGGAAGAGATCTAGTTGATGTTTCTTGCTTGTGAAAGATCGGCAATTCCATTGAAGGATGTGCAGTGGGACGGTGGGTTGTGTCTTCATGGTCCAGGTGTTGTCCTAGTGTCCTGGGAAGTGTGTGTTTGTTGGATTGTGTGTGAGGGTAGAAATACGAGCTTGACATTTTTGATCATCGGTGTGGCAGGAGAGGACTCGGGTTGTTGGTGCCGAACAGGCTGTGCATCCATGGATTCTTGTTCTTCGTTGGGTACCGATAATGTGGCGCGTATAGGGGCTACTGCTTGGTGTATGATGTTGGTAAGTGTGGTCACCGCGACCTTAAACCGCGGCCGTAGTGTGGTCACCGCGGTCAATCTCAGTCACGAGGTGTGTTTCGAAGGCAGAAACCTGTTCGGCAAGGCGGTTGTGCCGCTGCAGGAGTTAAATGTGCTGTGCGTAGACAGTCAGTTGTGTTGACTGTGATTAGCGGTTGATGGGAGGGGAGGGGTTATCATGGGGGGAAAGGGTGGAGCAGTGGAAGAGGTGGCAAGAACAGCTGACCAGCTCACCTGGTGGTGGGGCGCTGGCTGGTTGGTCTTCGGTAGAGCCGGCAAGTTGTCATTGTCCAGTGGCAGAGTCGAAGTGGGCAAGTTTTTTGTGGAAGTCTGATGAGAAGTGCGAGTCGGGGGTCTAATGGGTGGGCGTGAACGTTGTGGACAGTCCTTGTTAGCAGTTGGATGGGGACCTTTGATAAGTGATTTTTTTCGCGTCGTGCGGAGTTAGGCGTACCCCCAAGTGTTTTTAATTGAAGGTTGTTACCCCAGCCCTTAAGAATGTCTGTAAAACTCAACAGCCGAACATCCTATCTCGTTCCCGTGAAACTATAAGTACTGACAATCTTCACTGAGGTAGTGTTGTTCAGAAGGCGCTTTTAACGTTGCTCAAAAGTCGGCCTTTTCTGTATTTTAAAACGGTTTCACTAGACAGCGGTTGCCATGTCATACCGCACCTATGATGCACGTCGGCGAAACTTCGTGTTGACTACAAGTGGCTATCCCGGTGGAACCGCCACCCAGCCCGCTTCGTGCACACAAACATAGTATGCGACAGCGTGCACACAAATTTCGTGCTCACAAACATAGTATGCGACAGCGCAGCATTGCTTCGGTAGCCATTCATTTCCTCTTTGCTAACTTTGCGCTAAACCTTGGGGTCTCGTCACAGGGTAGGTGATGCTAGTGCTCCTTTCGTGGCAGGATGAAATTGTGCTTTTGTGCCAATTCACCGGCAACTACATTTAATTTTCACAATGGAAGAAATGAAAGCTGTGCTTGCTGGTGCAGGAGGGTCCCTTGCACGTCGTTGTCTGGTGGTGAGCCTGAAGCAAAAGGTCAGGGCCCTTCCACTGTATAAAGTAACATGTCAATCGAAGTTCGCAGCCTTCAAAAGGTCCACTTGCGCGAAAAAAGAAAAATTGAAGAAAAAGATGGAGCGAGAGGGATTGAGAGAGCTTTTTTGAATGCTGGAAGCGTTAGTGCCACAAATGGCTCAGTTTGCGACTGAAAGTGAAAAGTAACGAGGAAAAAGTGCGTACAAAGTATAAACAGGGTGGAGAAATAGGGAAACGAATCTAAAGCCTTCAAAAATTTAAGCATTAGCATAAATTATATGGGGACCTTAAATTTATGGAAGCCCGACCAATCCTAAGTCAGACAATGAAGTCAACACCGCTTTTGTCCCTAGCGCAGCGTCACCGTGACTTTACCAAGGTCTAAGAAAGTGACCCAGTCTTAAAATAAGGGCGCCGTATCTGCTTCGTTTTTTGCAAATGTAGACGAAAGACGGTAAACGACTGGCGCTCCTGGTAAACAATTGCCTTTTTTCTCTTCCCGCTAACATCTCATGCTGTTCCTCCCCCATCTCCTTCCTCCCTAGGAGAAATGCTAGAGGTTTGGTCAAGAGAATTTAGGTTTACGGCGTTCGACTGCTCCAAGACGGGTTTTCCGGTGCCAGCGCTGCCGTATGGCGGGGCGCGCGTGCATCGATGCACCCTACTACAACGTTTATAGAACCACATTGCCCTTCTCGACGCGCGTTCCCAGCGGAATCTGGAACCAATCTAGTGGAACATTTTTTTACTGCTGCCGCGAGAAGCCACACTGGCAGGGAGGATAGCACTCGATAGAGGGAATTTATTTTCAGCAGTTGATGTATTTAATTTGCTCACGCAAAAATCCAGCATACTGGTGGTTTTACAAAGAAACACTTATGAAATGATTTTTGCCTCGTTTTGCGTAATATTTTGGTCAATTTCAACAATGTTGACAATTAAGAAGATTGCCACCGGGCATTGACCTTGGAGTTAATAAGGGTTGGCAAGAAAACCTCAGAAAGCAAAGGAGAGGTTGTGGTAGGTCATTGAAACAGATAAAAAATTTGGAAAGAAAGAAAGCGGAAAAAAAAAGCCCGCCAGGTGGGATCCGAACCCACGACCTCCGGAATACCGGTCTGGTGCGATAACCACTACGCTACCGGCGGGGCGATTTTCCCCTCCGCTCTCTGGGGTATTTATGTCAATGTAATTTTTTCCTGTGCTTGGGGTTGGTAGCCAGTGCCACTCTGACTTCTCGGGTTGAAGGGGACCTTCTTTTTAATCCCCGCGCCGTGACTCCAGTGTCTATGACATGTCGAGAGTGGGCGACCAGCCTTGAACCCTCTTAAGCTCCGTATACCACCACTCCGCTTTCTTTATTTCTTTTTTTCCAAATTCTTTATCTGTTTCAATGACCTACCACAACCTCCCCTTTCCTTTCTGAGGTTTTCTTGACTACCAAACCTTATTTCTATATATATATATATATATACATATATTTATATATAATATGTAGCGAATCAGAATAGGAAATGAGGTGCTCCTTGAAAGTAAGACAGAAAGAAGGGTTGGCAGTCAAGAAAACCTGGGAAAGCAAAGGGGAGGATGTTGTAGGTAATTGAAACAGATAAAGAATTCCGAAAGAAAGAAAGAAAATTGGAGAAAAAATGCCCGCCTGGTTGGATCCGAACCCACGACCTCCAGAATACCGGTGTGGTACGATCGTGGGTTCGGATCACGAATTCACGTGTTGCCTTCCACAGCCACGATGGATGCTCAACTCGTAACCGCCTGTAGAAGAACATGCCGCCAGACTCTTTCACCCCCGGCAATGGCGCAACGCGGCCTGATGGCCGGGGGCCCCGCCAGATGGACAAGGGGCAGGGGCCCCTCGAAAGGGTAAAGGCAGCTTTCCAGGGCCCGCACTCAAGGGCCCGCACTCGACCAGGACGCCTGTAGCCATTAAACAAACCGGCGGGTGTCCGGCGGTGCCAGGATTCGAACCCAGTACCTCCCGCATACAAGGCGAGTGCTGTACCTCTGAGCCATCGCTGCGGTTAGATGTTACGACCCCTTCCACCGGGGCAATTCCCGACAAATTCGGGTAACTTCCCAAGCACGAGATCCCGTGTGCAGTGGGTGCCTGTACCAATTTTTCACTGGTTCGTGCGCAGCGGTACCGAAGTGCCTCCCACATTCTCGCACCCCATGGTACAAACCGACGTGGTGGAACGGTGTCCAGTACACTGGATACCCGTACGGGGGCGCCTGTCCCCGTTTTTATTCTGGTGGGTGCCCAGTGGCTCAAGAACAACCTACCACGTCTGCCGCAGTGGTAGTGCGTGTCCAAGCCCTTCATCCCCCGCCAAGACAGCGGCCAGGCAACACTTTGAACTGATGAGTGCCCAGAGGTCCCAGACCCAGCGCGAAGGAGTTCGAGGGACCTACCACATGACCCCCCATGGCTGCTTGTGGTCAAGCTCCAAACCTTTTTTTCTACCGTCGAGACAAGCTACGGTACGGGGACGCTTGTACCTTTTACAAACTGGTGGGTATCCGGCGGCCCACGATTCCAACTTGGTACCTCCCGCTTACGATACGAGTGTTTTGCCACTCGACCATCACCGTCAATTTCTATAATATATATATATATATATATATATATATATATATATATATATATTGTAACGTGGCGGCAGGACAGACGACATGAACGATGAGACAGTCGAACGATCTATTTACAGTATATTTACATGACGGCCAAGCCAGAGCCCGCGCAGGCAGAGCGCACAGACAGATCTTCTTCGTCGTCGTACGCTGGGATGACCGAGCCGCGTTGCGTTGCCCACTTCATCGTCTTCTCGGGACATGGCCCCCCCGGTTGAAAGTGACCGTCCCGGTCGACGCCGCCGTATTGCGCGATGTGGTGAGAACGAAAGATGAGATGACACTGTACAATGACGCCCTTGCCGCCACATAGGATGAGGATGCTGTAGGCGATGCCTGGTCCCGCGACACGACCTCGTCAAGGCACGGACGAAACGTCGAAGGTATCCGGAACCACGTCGCACTACTGCGCTGGGGACACGTCATCGTCTTCTGGTCACGTCATCGGGTCTTGGCGGTTCTGAATCGGCTGGTCACGGGCTGGGGATACGGGGCGGGAGGAACGTCGTCGAGTGCTGGTAGCGACGGGGCTGGGGCTGCCGACGTGGGTCACGCCCCCTCGAAGATTGCCACGATGCCGATGAGGTGTGCAGCTGCGGCCAGCACGGGGAGGGACCCGCACCTCCACCAAATGTAATGTGGCAGCAGAGCAAATGACGGGAACCATGGTTGAAGATGAAGCGGTGTATTAAACAGGATCTGTACAGTTTCGGATGTGACACTTCCCCCTTCGCAGACGAAGCCCGCCGTGCGAGGCACGAGGAAGTCACAGGTGACGATGGAATGTCTTCAACCGGGCGACGTGGGCGAGTTCAGTTTTGCAGCTTCTCCGTCCAGGGGTCGTTACGCGAGAGATAACGTAGGTGACATCGCTCAACCGATCGACGACAAGGTATGGTCCCGTGTAATGAGACAAGAACTTGCTGTACAGTCCCCGTTTGCGTACAGTCGTGCACAGCAATACCATGTCGCCTTTATCGTACGAAACCGCATGGTGCCGACTGTCGTAAAGGCGTTTTGAGTGGCACTGGGAGGCCAGGGTTCGTAAACAAGCGAGGCGACGAGCTTCTTCAGCGAGACACAGTGTGCGGGAAACGGATGTGTCGTGACCTAAAGAAAAGGACAATATTGTATCCAGGCTATAAGGAGGTGTACGAGCGTAGAGCAAATAGAACGGACTGTAGCCGGTGGTCTCATGTTGGGCAATGTTATACGCATATGTGATGAACGGTAAAATCTCATCCCGGTTTTTGTGGAGAGAGTCAACATACATCGCAATCATGTTGGTGACAGTCCTGTTGGTACGCTCGGTCACGCCGTTTGTCTGGGGATGGTACGGTGTCGAGTGACGAAAGTGAGTCGAACAAAGGCGCAGCAAGTCTTCCACAACTTCAGCGACGAACTGACGTCCACGGTCGCTGATAATCACGCGGGGAGCACCATGCCTAAGGATGACGAACCGGAGCAGGAATGTCAAAACGATGTCTGCCTTCGCAGCTGCTACCGCCACAGTTTCTACGTAGCGCGTCAGGTGGTCAACGCAGACAATGATGTAGCGATTACCGGTCGAGAGCGTGGAAACGGACCAAATAAATCAATGCCGACTTGGTCAAAGGGGAAACAAGAAGGTGTTATAGGCTAGAGTAGTCCAGATGGAAAGCTAGTAGGGCGCTTGTAGTGCTGACATCGGAGGCAACTCGACATATCTTGTTGAATTTCACGGCGCATTTTCGGCCGGAAGAATATTTCTTGGGTACGGTGTAAAGTTCTCATGTAACCCATGTGGCCGGCAGTAACATCGTCATGCATGGTGCGTAGAACTGAAGCGCGCAATGGTTTTGGCACGACAAGAAGAAAACGTGCTCCCCAAGGCATGTAGTTAATCTGGTAGAGTAGCCCGTCATGCAGTGAGTAGCGCCGGGGAGCCGTACGATCAGCAGCAGCAGCGAAGAGGTGCTGGATGCTTGGGTCTTTCTGTTGTTCTGAACGGCAGGTAGCAACATCGGGGAATTCTGTGTCTACAGCTGCCAGACAGTCATCGAAATGGTCTTCCTCTCGTTCAGTGCACGCATTTGGCAGCCGGGAAAGACAATAGGCGTCTGCGTGCCGACGTCCACTCTTGTAGGCAATAACGAAGTCGTACTCTTGGAGCTTTAAGGCCCACCGTGCTAGTCGGCCGTTAGGGTCACGGAGGCCAGTCAACCAGCACAGCGTGTGGTGGTCGGTGATGACTTTAAAGGGACGGCCGTACATGTACGAACAAAATTTGCTGATCGCGAAGATGACAGCCAGGCATTCTTGCTCGGTGACTGTGTGATTGCGCTCAGCTTTGCTGAGGCAACGAATGGCGTGAGCGATCACACGCTCACCACTGCTATGCCGCTGTATGAGCACTGCACCAAGTCCAACACCAGTACCGTCCGCATGTATTTCGATGGGAGCGCCAAGGTCAAAGTGGCGAAGGATAGGGCCCGACGTGAGGAGATATTTAACGTGGGAGTATGAAGCTTCACACTCGGCGGTCCAGGTAAAGGCAGTATCTTTGTGCAAGAGGCTGGTGAGGGGATACGCCAAGTCTGCAAAGCACGGCACAAAACTACGGAAGTATGAACAAAGCCACAAGAAGATGCGGAGCTCTCGCACTGATTCTGGTGGCTTAAATCTCCAACAGCGCCGATCTTTTGAGGGTCCGGTCTCACGCCATGCTTATCAACAAGGTGTCCCAAAACCAGCGTTTGACGCTCACCAAAACAACATTTCTTGGAGTTCAACACTAATCCGGCACCTTTTAGGCAGCCGAGGACTGTCTCGAGTCGTGCGTTGTGGTCGTGAAAAGTTCGTCCGAAGACGACTATGTCATCGAGGTAGCAGACATAAGTCCCATTTCAGACCGCGCAGAATTGTGTCCATGAACCGTTTGAATGTCGCTGGCGCGTTGCAGAGGCCGAATGGCACCACATTAAACTCAAAAAGACCGTCCGGAGTGAAGAAGGCTGTTTTATCTCTGTGTTTTGGGTCCATGGGGATCTGAATATACCCGGATTTTAAATCTATTGACGAGAAATAAGATGCAGAGTGCAGGCAATCAATGACATCATCACTTCTGGGCAGCGGATAGACGTCTTTTTTCGTGATGGCGTTCAAATGTCGGTAGTCCACACAAAACCTCCAGGTACCACCTTTTTTTGTACGAGGATCACAGGCGCTGCCAATGGGCTGGCCGACTCGCGTATGACACCTTTTTGTAAGATCTCCTTATCTTGCTCAGAGATTATCTTCCGCTCAGATGGGGCCACCCTCTAAGGTTTCTGTCGAACGGGGTGCGCCGATCCGGTATCTGTAGTGTGTCCAGCTCTGGTGGCTGGAAGTGTCGACTGAGAAACATCCCTAGAGAAGTCGAAGACAGAGGCATCTCGAGAAAGAAAGGATGTCGACCAACGTGTTTCGTTCATCCGAGGAGAGCGAGTTATTGACCATGCCGAGAAGCTTCGATTTCGGGAAAATGTCAGCAGGAGCACCCTCATCAGCACACAAAGCGGCGACTGAAATATGGTCGTTTGTCTCGTACTTGGCCAGCTTCATATCCTGCGGTTACACCACGCTCTGCGAACAACAGTTGAGAGCGCACAAAAAGCTATGTCCTCGTTCAACAGATACAGCACAATGGGGCACCAAAAGAAATTTCTTCGCTCAGTTCGGGGACAGTGGTTCCACTACAGCGTCAAATATACCGGTCTCACTTATATCATTCACTGGTACGACCGCCAGAGGCCACGCAGGTATGACGGTGTCCTCAGAAACACGCAAAGTACCAATATTTTCATGGGTATGTGGCTCGTCATCGAGTGCAGGGAACCGTAAGCTGCTAACAGAAATTTCTCCCGTCGCGCAATCGACAGTGGCACCGAAATCGCGCGAGAAGTCGATGCCCAAAATTACGTCATGGGTTGACTCGGCAAGAATTGCGAATTCCGCTTTGAACGTCGTCCTCTAATAGCAACATTGACTGTACACACACCAAGAGGGTGCAGCGGCTCCCCACCGACTCCACGAAACGGGGTTCCCTTGTCCCATTTGAACATCATTTTACGTCCCAGGCAATCTTTAAAAGCATTACTCATAATTGAAACCATTCTACCAGTGTCAACTAAAGCCACTGTAGAAACACCATCCACGAGCACTTGCACTTTGTTTGTCATCACAATTACTGGCAGAGGTTGTTTCTCTATCGAAAGCTGTCCGGCGACTTCACCTCCAACGGTCGCGCCGGCTAGTTTCCCGGCGAAGGGGATGCTGCGAGGCGACCAGGTGACGGGGATCGGCGCTGTCGTCCAGCGGGTGGTGTTATGCTGCGATAGGAGGTGGGAGGAGAAGCGTTGCGCTGTGAGCTGGTCCGAAACTTGTTGGCGGGAAGCGGGAACTGAGACCAGTGACTTTCGGCAGTGTGGTTAGAAGGTCCTGAAGCAGTATACCGGAAATTCTGTGTTTGCTCTTTGCGACAACGGCGGCTAAACCCTGCAATGTGGCCCGGAATTCCGCCCCAGTGGCACGCAAGCTGCGGGCGGCGAATTCTGTCGGGTTGCATGAACGCAGTGGCCTGTGTGTGGGGTCTGTAGGCCCGCCGACCTTCACCGTAATATTCGTCATCTCGGCGTGAATACACCCGCGTGGTGAGGACCAGGTATTCGTTTCAGCTTGTTCAAATGAGTAACGGTGGTTGTCGAAGTTATCAGAGCTCCGGGTAGGGTGGAAATGGTGATCGTCAAAACTACCAGTGTTCACGGACGGATGAAACTCTGTATGGGCCCATGAACGTCGGGGAGCATCATCTCGCGGAGCATAGTAGCCGATCGGTGCACGTCGCGTCAGGGCATCGTATGGCGGATGGCAGTCGCAAGTGGTGTCGATGCGATGCACCGATTTGTCATGTCGACGCAGTTCTTCCGGAACAATTTGCTGTATCGTCGATGACAAGTCCATGGCCCGGGTGTCGTCTTCGCTGGTTATAGTGGTGACGTTTGGCAAGCGATCAAACTTTGGTGCTATACGACGGGTCTTCAGGGCTGCGAATGCCTGACAATATCGTATGACGTCTTGTACTGTGTCCAGGCTCTCCGTACTGATGACGAAAGCATACACGTCTTCAGCGATACCCCTGAGAATGTGCCCAACCCGATCTTCCTCGGACATTGCGGGATTCACAATCCAGCACAATTTCAACACTTCGATGTAGGTCGTGCAAGACTCCCCAACCACTTGTGCTCGCTGATGCAGCGTCTACTCTGCTATCTTTTTTTTGCCATCGAATCCCCAAAGCACTTCTTCATATCCTCTACTAGCCTGTCCCAAGTGGTTAGCTTCGCCTCGTGGTTTTCAAACCACGTCAGCGCGGTGCCCGTCAAGAATACCTCGATGTTTGCCCGCTTGGCGGCCGCATCCCTGTGGTTAAAATTGCTCACCCGGCCGTAGTGAACCAGCCATTCGTCGAAGTCGTCCCCTTCGTTCCCAGAGAACGTACGTGGCTTCCTGTACGGCTGCCAGTTGGCCATCGGCATGGCTTGGACTCTTTTTGTAGCCCCAGTCAGAGGTACACACTGCGGGGAGAGACCGGCGACTCGGCGGCTTCGGCGAAGTTCCAGTGGCGCCGTCTTCCTTCCAAGGCTACCCAGCACCTCCACCACAAACTGTTACAGTGCAAAGGGTTTATTTACAGCCGAAAATAGGAATAAGAGCGTTGAAGGAGGCGGCCACCGATCCTGCGGTCAGTACGAGTGCGATTCGTCATCCACTTCCTCTACTGCTCCACCCCTGACGCATACCCAGCTTGGGGATTCGTCGTGACTATTTTAACGCTGTACAGTTTCTGGCGTGACAATATATATATATATATAGACAGAATAGGGGTTGGCAGTCAAAAAAACCTCGGAAAGCAAAGGGGGGAATGCGTTGGGTCATACAAAGATATGAAGAATTTTTTGAGTCAGGAAGTGGTGAAAAAACGCCTGCCGGGTGGGATCGGAACCCGCGACCTCCAGAATACAGATCTGGTGCGATAACCACTACGCTACCGGCGGGGCTCTTTCCCCACCACATTCTCGGGTATTTATGTTAAGGTATTTTTCGTTTGCTGAACTCGGAGGTGCTAGCCAGCGCCACTCCAACTACTCGGGATGAAGGGGACCTTCTTTTTAACCCCCGGGCCGTGACTGGAGTGTCTACGACATGTGGAGTTGGTGATTCAATATATGTCTCTGTTTTAAGAGTGTGGCTGTTGAGGATCGCGCCTTATCATAAATCTGATGTAGTTATTCCTAAAGTAGAAGCACAAGCAGGAATCCAAACCCCACTCTTAGGGTGCGCAGGGGTCTCACCGGGAGCGGGCTTGCGAAGGAGGGTTCCTAAACGTACACATATAGGGCACAGTTGCCTTGCACAGGCGTTTTCCGGACCCTTTAGCTTGGAGACGGCGGGCATAGAAGGGAGCCTGCCACCGCTTGGGTTTAGCTGCGCATTATTTTTGCCAACAGAAGAATTTGTACGGCGATATTGCTTCCATTCTCGGGGGAGCAGGCGATTGCGTTCGAGGTGGCACAAAAAAATAGCTTTGCCGTTTCCGCAAATGTTACACCGTGTGCCACTACGCTTATTTTTCGGATGTTTTTCATGTTTATTTTCATGTTCATGTTATTTTCATGTTTATTTCATGCGGAATAACCAAGGTAAAGAAATCATTAACGCCTACGATGCTGTAATTAATGGCGAAAACCTGAATGGAAAACCGCAGGAAAGCATCTCTTTCACCGTCAGGACAAAAAAAAGAATTTCAGAACCTAGAAGTTCGCATAACCTATGCGGGATGGCCATGGAATACCCGTCAGGAGTGAGTATTCAAATAAATACTGCAATAATGTGTTGCTCTTGTAACTGGTTGCGCGGAGACGTGTGAGTGAATGAGTTGTTTGAAGGACACAGCTAGCTTCCCGTGTCTGCTACTGTAGATAGAAAAGTTGTGATTGAGCTTGATATCAACCAGGCTTCTTCTACATGAATTTACAGCCTGTGCACTTTGTATATGTTACCTTCTTCCTGTGAAGTAAGTCTTATTATTTATTATCTCTTGAGCTTTCCGAGTTGATTTTTTTATTCCCGCAGTAAAGGACGAAAATATAGATGCACAGCCATGCTGCTTGAGTAGAGGTTGAGCGCTAGTTTAAAACACGTTTTCTAATCTGCTGCTCTTATACGCTCGATGACCTAAGTCAACGTCATGTTGTCCAAAATTCCCTTTTTTATTTTGACAATATAAGGCGGCTTCCTTCTCAGCCTGCTTTGGCGAGGTCCATACAAAAGACATACTACTTCGCCATACATAAAGAAGGCCGTCGCTTAATCTTCATTCGAAGGAATCGTTTTTCAAATTTCTTCTCCCGTACTCCAGCGTGAAAGCACACTGCTAGAAGTGAAGAGCTATGTGGTGCAATTTAGGTAGTGCAATCTGCATGCATTCCTGGGGGATTTCACGGTAATTCCCGTAGCCGCGTATCTTTTTTTAAAGACCAGCCGCGTTCTATTTATAGTAGTCTATAGCCTAACATTGGGTTGTAAGATTACCTTTCCTTCAATGTGCAGACCTCCTGCCATGGCTAAGGCTGTGTTCTTTCCAGCTGCCTCAATTTCCAGGCCACTGCTCTGTAACTACTTAACTAAATATAGAGTTCTAGCGCTGAATCTGAACTCCTAGTACCTTTACAGCGACGTCACCACCATGCTCACATCATAAGAGTATATATTGTTTACTCGCCAAACCCCCATCCTCGGATTAGCAGTGATTCTCATATTGATCAGTGCGAACTCACTTTAGTTTCATATCTCTGGTTAGGACGTTTCGAATTACTTTCACCAACGCAGTGCGCCTCTGAGACGCAGCAGCTGTCCAACAAGAGGATAGTTCTCAACGAACCCTAAAACTGTCATACCATTGAGGCCTTCGTTGTGTCATACTTATGTACTCCCTTGGTACATTCCCTTACCCAGAGAGGAACAGTGCTGTGGGCACTACATCTTTCCTGTGGTATCAGATGCTCTAGAAAAAACGGTTGATCACCCCACCCTGACAATTTTCCCACAGGCCTTCCTTTCGTTCTCCCTTAGCTATTACACCCTGCTTCATCCTCAACTGTACAAGCCTTGCCCTTGTGGTCACTGCATGTGCATAGACTGCAACTCCTACCTTCTCACTGAATGAAAATGACTAAGCGCGATCACATCCTACAAGATAACATCAGCCGACACCTACATGCCTGCATATATTCACAAAACATGCACCTCGTTTAATGCTGGAATGCTAGTTCAACAATCATTCAAGAGTGCATAACAGTATTTTAACACCACCGCCGAAAATTGTGGCAACAAACTACAAGGCCCGCTTTGTATGAGAGCAGATGTACGGGAAATAAAGATATTGTTGAATTTTCGACCATTGGGGAAGTACCTGGAATCATGGATGACTGTCACTAAATTACTGAATGACTGGCCTTTCTCGCGACAAGCCTATGCTGTATACTCCTTAAAAAATAGAGCTGTACCTTTTTCGAATTCATTTATTGAGTTTTAAATAAGTAAAGCCCTTTCACTTTTGCGTACCTGAATTTTCCGGAAAAGAGACTGAAGAAAGTTGAGGGGCAGCTGAAATAGCGACTTGTAATAACGAAGGTGAAAGCCACGTTAGATAAGAACAAAGGGGTGACATGTGTGTAATAAACGCGCCGTTCCCTACACAGAAGAGAGAAATCAACGTGGAAGGCCTGAGTCGGGGGCCAGTTAGATCATGGTGTAAAATAAACCAAGCAGCGCAAGAGGTCACGTTTTTTGGTCCCGCTTCAATTTGCTAACACTTTCCAACCTAATCCAAGGGTACTTGCAGCCCCTCATACCAGAAACATCAATAACTTCTATTTTAAAGACGAAACGCCCGATTGTGAAAGATGTGATGTATGGCAAGTCCAAACTAGTCATTTTCGCAACCATGAGGACAAAACCACATGCTTTTGGTGAGAAAGATATGAGGTAATAAAACAAAATGAATCAACTTGCAACCAATTTCGAGAGTGAAAAAGGTTTAATTTCTCCTCAAAAAGTTAAACCGTTCGCAAACTAAGATACTCGCAGAATCAGCAGAAACTGCAGGAGCAAGACTGAAACTTTGTCTGACGTCAATAATGTCAAAAAACAATGAACCTCATCAACCGGGTAACCAACCCCTCCTCTCCTAAGAGAAGGGTTAATGCAAGGCTTAACCGAAGTGACAACCGAAGTGAAAATATCGGTACTAACCTGCTACAGGGGCACTTTAGTTGTTGGCGACGTGTTCACGCCGCTACCGCTGCTGCCAAGTAAAGCTGCTGGGGTGTGCGCTCGTTTGTGTTGGATGGACTCCCGGATAGCGCCTGCGCAGACGATGCTTGTAGAGCGTCGAGCCCACCTTTGCTTGCTTGATGTTGGTTGTTTCTTTGGATGTTACAGGATGGGCGTAGCGGCAGTGGTCTTCGCTTTCCGGGAGGTGAGACACTAGGCCACGGCAGCCTGCAACAGGGGCAGTTTTGTTGTAAGCGACGTGTTCACGACGCTACCGCTGCTGCCACGTGAAAGCGGCTGGGGTGTGCGCTCGTTTATCTTGGATGGACTCCCGGATGGCGCCTCCGCAGACGATGCTTGTAGAGCGTCGAACCCTCCCTTGCTTGCTTGATGTTGGTTGTTTCTTTGGATGTTCCAGGATCGGCGTAGCGGCAGTGGTCTTCGCTCTCCGGGTGGTGGGACACTAGGTCACGGCAGCCTGCAACAGGGCCAGTTTCGTTGTTAGCGACGTGTTCACGCCGCTACCGCTGCTACCAAGTGAAAGCACATGGCGTGTGCGCTCGTTCATCTTGGATGGACTAACAGATGGCGCCTCCGCAGACGATGCTTGTAAAGCGTCGAGCCCCCCCTTGCTTGCTTTGTGTTGGTTGTTTCTTTGGGTGTTCCAGGATGGCCGTAGCGGCAGTGGTCTTCGCTTTCCGGGCGGTGGGACACTAGGTCACGGCAGCCTTCAACAGGGGCGGTTTCGTTGTTAGCGACGTGTTCACGCCGCTACCGCTGCTGCCAAGTGAAAGCTACTGGGATGTGCGCTCGTTTATCTTGATTGGACTCCCGGATGGCGCCTGCGCAGACGATGCTTGTAGAGCGTCGAGCCATCCCTTGCTTTCTTGATGTTGGTTGTTTCTTTGGATGTTCCAGGATGGGCGTAGCGGCAGTGGTCTTCGCTTTTAGGGCGGTGGGACACTACCCAGGCAGCGCTGGACTGTTCGGCCTTACTCAAGCCGGTGTACTTTGGCCGGTGATTTTCTGCCTGGCCTTTCTCCGGCAACCATGTTCGGCCCATGTCCAAATGGGGGCCTTTTGGCCGTATACGGCCGTAGTCCCGTAACTTTCCGATGGCCAGTGTCCGTCGGCCAGTCGACCGGCTTACGTTCATACGGCCAGATTCCAGCCGTAGGGCTCCGGCCATCCCAAAGCCACCCGTGTGCGGCCGAAGTACGGCTACCGGAGGACAGCCGAGATGCGGTCGTCGGACTCCAGCCGGACCAAAGTTGCCGGAAATTCGGCTGTGCTACGGGCATTGTACTTCAGCCACAGTACGTTAACTTTACTGAGGCCGGTGGACGACCACTGCATGCAGCGCAAGCAGATGACTCCACCGCGCTGTGCAGCAGCACAAACCCACCATTTTGGGTCCACTGCACCCACATCAAAGTGAGCCCGCGCGCAACCACCAGCCGTCCAGCCTTCAGCGCAGCCTGGCTTAATTATCAGCGTCAGTTTACACCAAAATTCATTTATTCAACAGTGCTCACAAATGGTCGTTCCTTTAATTGCTGTACCTATTTTGCGGTCGAATACAGCAAATACTCATTTCTTTTCAGAGCTGGAATAGATGTATTGTCCAGGTCCTGATATCTTGTGTGGGGCAGCTTACCTGGAATAAAGAAGGAAGGATGGGGAAAGGCGGGGGCGGGTGGCGGAAGGCACATACCTTAGTGGGTTGAATTTCACAAAGATGAAAGTGCCGCTTTTAGGGAATTTCTTTTAAAACAACACTTTCATGCTCTGAATAAATCAACTGTGTTTACAACAGCTGCTTGACCAGTTTTTTTTTGTATATAAAACCGGTGCGAATGCCTTTACGAATCGGTTCGGTACTCCCCAAAACACTCAGCAGCATTCAATATAAGTTACTTCACACAAAAAGCATGTCCAGTAGTTGCCCATTTTTCTTGCAAAAAAGTTTTCTGGATCGCCTAGAAGCCAATGCAAAGATCACCAACGAGCGACTCACGGCCCTCGAGCAAACGACTCACGCAACGAACGAGCGCCTCACGGCCCTCGAGCATGCAGTGCAGGGACTACAGAACGCGTTCACGCAATTACAAGCACAAATTCAAGCCCAGATACAGGGACTGGAGAACGATATCATTGCCAAACTGCAGCAACTATGGATGGGACAACCCGCCGTAGCACAGCAACTTCCGCAGTCGCAGCCCCAGTGCCAATAAAGGACCTCCTGGTCTGGCACTGGAACTGCAACGGGTTCTCACGACGAAAAGCGGTGCTACAACAACACTTAAGGCAGCTCAAGCGCAAGCCCGACGCAATACTACTGCAAGAAACCCACTGCGAAGGTCCCCCGCCGAAATTACAGGGGTACCGTACCCACGCAGAACCAACTACGGGACACAGCGTGGTGCTCAACGGCAAACGGCGCAGACACAGAGGTACGTGCATTCTGGTTCGGAGGGGGATCACCTTCGTCGAGCACACGCTTCTGACCAACAGCACGGCGGAGCACTGCATGGTCGAGCTCGTTACGGGTAAAAGGAAGAAGGAAAGCGCATTCGTGGTGAACGTATACAGTAACCCGCTCCACCACCAGCAGCGCTTCAAGGCCCTCATGCACAAGGCGGCCCGGCTAGGCGGCGGGAACACAGTAGTAGTATGCGGCGACTTCAACGCCCCAAACCAGGCTTGGGGACACGCCAGAACGACGGTCAAGGGAAGAGAACTACTACAGGATGCCATAGACGCGGGCTTCAACCTGGTGACGGACCCGTCGCAACCCACAAGAACCGGTACGTCGGTGGCGAGGGATACCACCCCGGACCTGACGTTCGTCAAGATGGGGACGGCGTGCTCGCGTGAAGCGCAATGGCGCAACACGGGAGCAGACCTTGGCAGCGACCACATGATAGTGGAGGTCCGAATCCCGCTCGCCGGCCGCAACAACTACGGCAAGAAAACGCACAAGCTCACGGACTGGGAAGCGTTTCGCCGGGCGCTACCCGAAACGCACGACGACATACAAGACATAGAAGAGTGGACCACCGCCATCATGAAGACGGTGGACGACGCTACTCAAGAAATAGAAACGGACGAGGGCATCGACAAGATGGACAGCCGCTTGGCGCACCTTCTGGAAGCCAAGAGCTCACTGAAGGCCCGCTGGCTAAAACAACGCACCAACCGTCGGCTGAGGAAACGGATCGCCGAACTCAACAAACAGATCGAAAAGCACTGCAGGGTGCTGTGCGCCCAGCAATGGAACCAGGCGTGTAACGAGGCGGACGGCATGATGCACACGGGAAAGACGTGGAACATGCTACGACACCTCCTGGACGAGACCACGACCAAGAGTACCCAACACAACAACCTTGCCCGTACGCTCCATAGGGCCATCATGGAACTGGGAGAGGACGAGGTCAAGAAAGCACTGGATGCCAAGTACCAGCCGACCACCCCCACCGAGGACCATCCGGGTTACCTCGGAGAGGAGAATGCGGAGCTAGACAAGGACATAGAACCATGGGAAGTGCGCGACGCGCTGCAGAATCTCAACAGAAGATCGGCGGCGGGACCTGACAGGGTCACCAACAAGGCGCTCAGGAACCTAAACGACGCGGCAGTGGAGGCGCTGACGCGCTACTTCAACAAGTGCTGGCGCGCAGGCCAACTCCCCAAGCAGTGGAAGGCGGCCAAAACGATCCTTATCCCAAAACCCGGCAGGCCCCCGAGCATAGAGAACCTTCGACCAATTTCACTCACGTCGTGCGTGGGGAAGGTGCTGGAGCACGTCCTCATGAACCGGTGGCAACGCTACCTAGAAGACGCAGAGCTCTACCCCAACTCCCTCATAGGATTCAGAAATAAGCTGAGCACGCAGGACGCCATGATCCTGCTAAAACACGAGATCCTGGACGACGACACAATGACCAGAGACAATAGAGCGGTGCTTGGCCTGGATCTGCAGAGTGCGTTCGACAAGGTCCGAAACTCGGCAATCCTAGGGCAAGTCTCTAAACTCAACATGGGAGGGCGGACGTACTACTACATCAGGGACTTTTTGACGAACAGAACGACCAAGATCTGCGCGGGAGACCTGCAGCTGCCCGAAAAGAAGCTTGGCAGCGTCGGCACGCCGCAGGGTTCAGTCATTTCCCCGCTGCTGTTCAACCTGGTGATGATCGGCGTGGCGAATCGGTTGGAAAGGGTGGCGGCCGTCCGCCACACCATCTACGCCGATGACGTCACGCTGTGGGTCCCAGGAGGCAGCGACGGACATATCGAGACCACTTTGCAAGAAGCTATAGACGCAATCGAAGAACAGCTCGACGGATCGGGCCTCGTCTGCTCTCCGACCAAGTCGCAGTTGCTGATACTCCCACCGAAGGGCGTTAGGAAACGCAAAAGAGACGACCGGTCAAGCATCGTCTTACACACGGCAAACAGACAGGTCATCCCGGAGGTCGACCAAATCAGGGTGCTGGGCATGCTTCTCGAACGAACGAGGGTCAACGGCGCCACAGTAACCAAGCTGACCACGAAAGCCGACGCGGCCATGCGCCTTGTCCGCCGAGTCTCCAACAGAAGGGGGGGCATGAAGGAGGAGAACCTGATGAGGCTTGTACAGTCCTTTGTCATAAGCCACGTCGCGTACGTCGCCGCGTTTCACAACTGGAGGGCGTGCGAGAAAGCCAAGATCGAGGCGACAATACGTAAGGCGTACAAGACGGCTCTCGGCCTCATCAGAAGTACGAACACTGACAAACTCGCGGCGTTGGGGGTGCACAACACCCTCGACGAAATCGCGGAAGCACAGAAGACGGCGCAGTTTGAGCGCCTGTCGGGCACCAGAACGGGACGGTACATCCTCCGACGCCTGGGATGTACCGTCCCAGGTTGGAGGACAACCAGCAGGGGAACCGCTGCCAGAGGGAACGCGGGCACGGCTCGTCGTCTGTCCTATCCCTCGCAATATGAACCCAGAACATAACAAGGAACGAAGGACCACTCGGGCCAAGGCCCTGGTAGACCTATACGCAAGCGACAACGGGGCAGTGTATGTGGATGCTGCGAGACACCAAGATGAAGAAGACGTCTACGCGGCGGTGGTGGTGACAGCCATGACGGGAGACACGAAGACGGCGGCGAGCGTTCACGTCAAGAAAACACATCAGGCCGAGGAGGTAGCGGTGGCACTCGCCCTAGCAGACCCCGGGTGCACGACGGTCCTTTGCGACTCGAAAACGGCGATCCGCAACTATGCCAAGAACAGTGTGTGCGGTGAGGCCGCGCGCATTCTGCGCAAGGCCGAAGCCAACGGCTGCGTCAGTAGAGGCAGTGTGGCGCTCAAGTGGTTCCCGGCCCACATGGGTAGAACCGTGGCGGGCCAGGTGGGCAACGCGAACCACAACGAGACGGCCAACGCAGTCGCGCGAGGACTTGCACGCCGCGCGACGAACAGCGCCCAGGCCGCCTCGGACGACGTGGACGCAGGCGCCGAAGATTACGACGGAACCAAGGATACGATGACCAGCTACAACGACGTTGTGCGGTGGTACAGACTGTGTCGACGAACGATGCCGCCTCCCCACCCGAGGTTGACTCGGGAGGAGGCCGTATTATACAGACAATTACAGACGGACTCCGTGATCACCCCGGTGCTCGCGAAGTACATGTGCCCAATGGTGTACGACAGTGATGTGTGCAAACTCTGTGAGTGTGAGCGGGCCACGCTGACCCATATCATGTGGGACTGCAGAATCACCGCGACGAAGGCAGCAGAAGAAACGACGCTTCCACCACCCTTAGAGGCGGCGAAGTGGACTTATGACTACGACGTGCACCTCCAGGCAGTCCAGCAGGTCTCGGCGGCCCTAGGTTTGCAGCGACCGAGCGACCCCACAGAGGGGAGGGGGAGTGGTGGCTCTCTCCGACCCGAGCGGGGAAGCAAGGGCGCAGGTCCTAGGGTCAAGCCGGGACGACGTCCAGGCCGCGTCACGGCTAGGATGAACCTCTCGTGAAAGGGTCGTCCGAAACCGCTCTGCAGGCGACTAAATAAAGTTGCTCTCTCTCTCTACTCGATCAACTGTTCTGATAATCTTTCACAAGGATTATCCTAGAAGAGATCAAAGATATACATTTTTTTGTTGTTTATATCAGTTACGTGCACGCGCCTTAATAGTCTAAAATAACTTAATTTTCCTCTAAAGTCGTACTACGTTAAGAAAGTTCTAGACGTGTTGCGAATGACGCCCTACTTCAGATGGCTGCAGTTGTATCCCTCTGTGTTCACGCAAGGAAAGGCTTCAGTCAAGAGTATTATATTTTCTTTCATACAAATACCTTAGCAATTGTAGTATTCATACAGCAAAACTGGCATTCTGCAACGAATAAATCAATAAATATTTCATTGGTCAAGTTTGAATGCGTAGGTTTTTCAACCCGTAGGAGGTGAACTTGCGGCTCCGCAAGTTCTTATTTATTTATTTATTTATTTATTTATTTATTTATTTATTTATTTATTTATTTATTTGTTTGTTTATTTATTGATTTCTTCAGTTATTTATTTATGTATTTGATACCTGCTTGCCCTTGCATGCATTACAGCAGGGAGATACATAACACTAAGCATCAAATATGAGACCAAATAACAAAAAATTCTACAAAGCGTGGGGGAAATCGTCATTATAAACAGTGGATAACATCATACGTGGAAGATAATTACACTCTCATCTTGACCTAAAATAAAATGAATCGCGCAAGGTGTCACCTTAACGAAAAGTTAATAATTTGCTTCAAGCTAGCGATCCCACTTTAGGATATGTAGAATGGAGCTTGGATATACTTCTCCCCTTCTGTTCCAGTTTTCGAATGATAGATATTACGAAAAAGTTTCAACCTCAAGTTTCGTCTATGATCTTACCCGTCTTACCATTTAGGTTTACTTTTACTTTCCCTCATCCTAAGTTGACAGTACCAATACCTAATACAAATCGCACTGCCCTATTGTGAATGTTTTCGAGCGTATCGACCAGCTCTGCTGTAGGGATCCCAGAAAACACATGCGTACCCCTACAATGAGCGCACATGAGTGAGATGCGGATGTTCTTTTAAGTTAGGTAGAGGTTCGCTGAAATTTTATCTCGCAAAGCCAAAAACACGTGCAGCCGTAAATTTTATGTTGTGAACGTGCCTATTTCTCTAACAACTCGTTAAATAAACTCATCATTATTTATATTCCCCGGCCGTTCCGAAAGCAGTGTTATTTACTGTATACGCATTCAATTAGAATGAAGGTTTTCTTGTAAAGTTGAGGTTAGCGAACTTTTTAAGATTCACCGACTTTGCTGAATCAGCACACCAGTATATTATTAATTTCAATCATGCTGCAAGTATTTTGAATCACGTTCATTCGCTATAGTCCTGTAAATTACACAGTAATTCGCGAACATTTTTAACAAAGATTTGAGGCCACACAAACAAAAGAGGGCCCGCAACTGAGCCTTGGGGAATTCCTGAGGTCGCAGTAACATATCCGGACGAACAACAATTGAGAGCGACCAGCTGCTGTCTTAGAGAGATCCATGCAATAACCGATTCATTCAGTTTATTGCCCGCAATGTACTAACAAGGAGGTGATATGAAACATCGTCAAATGCTTTTTTGCCGCACAAGAAAATAGCTACTTTAGGATTATCTATTGTTAGAGCCAAATCGTGCGCGAACTCAACAAGCTGCGTTGAGCAAGAAAAACCCGACGAAATCCATGTTTGCTAGGATGCTGGCGATTACCGTAAAAACCCGCGTATAATACGAGGTTTTTTTCCCAATTTTACTATGTACAATTTGTGCCTCGTATTATATGTGGATCCCAAAGTTTTCAGCCGAAAATTTGCACTTTCGGTTTTGGTTTCAGCGGAGGGTGGGCCATCTTGCAGTTGCGGTGAGCTGGCTGCTGCTTCTCTCAGCCAGCGCCATTTTGATTGTTTTGACCACGCGAAGGATCGGCACGTTCACCGCAAGTATATCACGATATGTTGGGTGCACGAAGGCAGCATTCAGCGGCAATTAAAAGAAAAGTTATTTTATGTGCCAAGACCATCAGGAATTGCGCCGCAGGACGGCAGTTCGGCGTCACCGAAGGCAGCATTCGCGGGTGGAGAAAGCAACTGGTGCTTGACTGGATAAAGTCTGTGTGGTGTCGGCGGCCTGGAGCACTGTTAGGGGTTCCCGTCAGTGGTCGTGTTGGACGCCTTTCGCTGCCACCTGGCTGATTCAGTGAAGAAGTTGTTGCGCGAACCCCGCACCGAACTCATTGTCATTCCAGGAGGAATGACATCCCAGCTGCAACCGCTAGACGTTTGCATCAACAAGCCTTTCAAAGACTGCATCAGGTCCTGCTACCAAGAGTGGATGAGGTCAGGAGACCCGTAAGTGACAGCTACCGAATGGCTGACGCGGGCCTCTCCAGCGGAGCTTTGTGGCTGGATCGCGGATGCGTGGGCCAGCATCCCAGAGGAGCTCGTCAGTCGCTCTTTTAAGAAATGCGGCATCTCGAACGCCCTTGATGGCACTGAGGACCCCTTTCTGTGGTAAGACATTTCCAACAAGGCGACTTCCGGAGACAGCGGCAGCGAACTTGACGATGTCTGAACGGACGTCGGGAGACAGTGCCAGCGAAAACTGACAATGACTGAAGGGTTGAAGGGTAACTACAGTGCAAATAAATGTTTTCTGTGCTCTTTACCTGGTATTATATGCGGATGAAAACTTTTTTTCTGATTTTGCTGTCCCCGAATTACACCTCGTATTATACGCGGGTTCGTATTATACGCGGGTTTTTACGGTATATTAAACCAAATGAGTCATATCCCAAGTGTAGCTAATCTCAATTTCAAACACCGCAACTAAATTAACATCCAGTCTTCGTCATTCACAAGGCTCTGTTGCTATGGCAAATTCAAAATAACACTTATTTCTAAATAGGCTGTCATAAAATCTCATGAAGTAACATAGTGCAGGGCACGACGTTTAGTCTACCAATGCACGAGCTTAGCCTCTTCTACGTTTATCACAAACAGTATAGTGCACATTGTTTTTCGCAGTACTATTGTGAGAAAAATTGCCGGAAACTTGCGCTTTTGCGCGCCCTTGCCTTTCCTTGGTAGGGAGTCCTTGACATGGCGCCGGTTGAGCTCCTGCGTGGTGGCCGCTTGCTCGACACCCTTTAAGGCCACCTATTTTGGTGAACCACCGCCATCTCGGGTAGGACATCGCTTCCGGGTCGATATCTCAAATGGTCTCCATTGCTTGAGGGGCGAACAGCCTCGAGCGGATGCGTCAGCGAAGACGACGGGTGAGGCGTTGTAGCGGCTATGACTGGCGAGGCTTAGCTAGCCCGTCGGTGTGGCACAGTCTTCTTGTGGCAATATATGGCATTTCGCCGGCCTAAACGTTTCCCTGGTAATGTCCAGTGAGTCCTTGCACCTTGCCCGTTCACCTAGAACACTCATTACTGTTTCACAAACGTAGTTCGTTCATTTAAAATATTAGAAACACCGCGCGGATAAAAAACGTGTCTGCGCCATTCGACACCCTAACGGCTCTTTCTTCGCCCAGGGAAAACCGGTCCTACATCGGTGGGTCTTCTTCCAAGCACGTCTGTGCATGAAGTCTTGGCGCCAAGACGCGCGCCGTTGTTCGCAAAATGACGTATAACCTGATATCTTACGTAGGCCGGTCTGCTCTTGAACACTGGTTTCCTAAAATTCTGCGGCCGTTCGCTTGCAGTAATTCGGCCGAAGACGGCTAACCAAATAATAAACGTACATTCTGAGGCCGTAACTTGGCCGGTCTCCTTTATAACACCGGCTGCCAGAAGAAAACGAATATTCTGCCGCTGGACGCGCGGTTCATCGTTGAAAGAGCGGATGCCCGGCAGCCGCGCTTCGGCCGGTCTCCTTTCGAACACCAACTGCCACAAGAATACGGATATCCTGTGGCCGGTCGCTTGCTGTGCTTCAGCTAAGCACCGCTTCCCGAAGGAAAAACGGATGCCCTAAAGCCGTACTCTGGCCGAATTCTTTCT
Organism: Haemaphysalis longicornis; assembly: GCF_048455015.1. Classification (NCBI taxonomy): domain Eukaryota; kingdom Metazoa; phylum Arthropoda; class Arachnida; order Ixodida; family Ixodidae; genus Haemaphysalis; species Haemaphysalis longicornis. Next base: position 2,406,688 of record NW_027526306.1, read on the forward strand.
CAACATCGGCAGCCGAAAGGCAACTGAATATCTGGCCGCCGGGCAGCTGTCGTTGTGCGTCTGAACACGGGCGGCCGGAGAAATACTAAAGCGCTATTTGCCGAATGTTGTCCGTTCATCGTATGATCAGTCGCTGCCACAGCCTGTATGCTGGCCGGACATGCCAGAAAGCGGCCATAGACGGGTCGTTCTTGGGACACATTTTCTGTGCCGCCTGGGTAGGTCTCGGCAGCCTGAAACAGAGGCAGTTTCGTTGTTAGCGAGGTGTTCACGCCGCTACCGCTGATGCCAAGTGAAAGCTGCTGGGGTCTGCGCTCGTGTATCTTGGATGGACTCCCGGATGGTGCCTGCGCAGACGATGCTTGTAGAGCATCGAGCCCTGCCTTTCTTGCTTGATGTTGGTTGTTTCTTTGGATGTTCCAGGATTGGTGTAGCGGCAGTGGTCTTCGCTTTCCGGGCGGTTGGACAGTAGGTCACGGCAGCCTGCAACAGGGGCAGTTTCGTTGTTAGCGACGTGTTCACGCCGCTACCGCTGCTACCAAGTGAAAGCACATGGCGTGTGCGCTCGTTCATCTTGGATGGACCACCAGATGGCGCCTCCGCAGACGATGCTTGTAAAGCGTCGAGCCCCCCCTTGCTTGCTTTGTGTTGGTTGTTTCTTTGGGTGTTCCAGGATGGCCGTAGCGGCAGTGGTCTTCGCTTTCCGGGCGGTGGGACACTAGGTCACGGCAGCCTTCAACAGGGGCAGTTTCGTTGTTAGCGACGTGTTCACGCCGCTACCGCTGCTGCCAAGTGCAAGCTACTGGGATGTGCGCTCGTTTATCTTGATTGGACTCCCGGATGGCGCCTGCGCAGACGATGCTTGTAGAGCGTCGAGCCATCCCTTGCTTTCTTGATGTTGGTTGTTTCTTTGGATGTTCCAGGATGGGCGTAGCGGCAGTGGTCTTCGCTTTTAGGGCGGTGGGACACTACCCAGGCAGCGCTGGACTGTTCGGCCTTACTCAAGCCGGTGTACTTTGGCCGGTGATTTTCTGCCCGGCCTTTCTCCGGCAACCATGTTCGGCCCATGTCCAAATGGGGGCCTTTTGGCCGTATACGGCCGTAGTCCCGTAACTTTCCAACGGCCAGTGTCCGTCGGCCAGTCGACCGGCTTACGTTCATACGGCCAGATTCCATCCGTAGGGCTCCGGCCATCCCAAAGCCACCCGTGTGCGGCCGAAGTACGGCTACCGGAGGACAGCCGAGATGCGGTCGTCGGACTCCAGCCGCACCAAAGTTGCCGGAAATTCGGCTGTGCTACGGGCATTGTACTTCAGCCACAGTACGTTAACTGTACTGAGGCCGGTGGACGACCACTGCATGCAGCGCAAGCAGACGACTCCACCGCGCTGTACAGCAGCACTAACCCACCATTTTGGGTCCACTGCACCCACATGAAAGTGAGCCCGCGCGCAACCACCAGCCGTCCAGCCTTCAGCGCAGCCTGGCTTAATTATCAGCGTCAGTTTACACCAAAATTCATTTATTCAACAGTGCTCACAAATGGTCGTTCCTTTAATTGCTGTACCTATTTTGCGGTCGAACACAGCAAATACTCATTTCTTTTCAGAGCTGGAATAGATGTATTGTCCAGGTCCTGATATCTTGTGTGGGGCAGCTTACCTGGAATAAAGAAGGAAGGATGGGGGAAGGCGGGGGCGGGTGGCGGAAGGCGCATACCTTAGTGGGTTGAATTTCACAAAGATGAAAGTGCCGCTTTTAGGGAATTTCTTTTAAAACAACACTTTCATGCTCTGAATAAATCAACTGTGTTTACAACAGCTGCTTGACCAGTTTTTTTTGTATATAAAACCGGTGCGAATGCCTTTACGAATCGGTTCGGTACTCCCCAAAACACTCAGCAGCATTCAATATAAGTTACTTCACACAAAAAGCATGTCCAGTAGTTGCCCATTTTTCTTGCAAAAAAGTTTTCTACTCGATTAACTTTTCTGATAATCTTTCACAAGGATTATCCTAGAAGAGATCAAAGATATACATTTTTATGTTGTTTATATCAGTTACGTGCACGCTCCTTAATAGTCTAAAATAACTTAATTTTCCTCTAAAGTCGTACTACGTTAAGAAAGTTCTAGACGTGTTGCGAATGACGCCCTACTTCAGATGGCTGCAGTTGTATCCCTCTGTGTTCACGCAAGGAAAGGCTTCAGACAAGAGTTTTATATTTTCTTTCATACAAATACCTTAGCAATTATAGTATTCATACAGCAAAACTGGCATTCTGCAACGAATAAAGCAATAAATATTTCATTGGTCAAGTTTGAATGCGTAGGTTTCTCAACCCGTAGGAGGTGAACTTGCGGCTCCGCAAGTTCTTATTTATTTATTTATTTATTTATTTATTTATTTATTTATTTGTTTATTTATTGATTTCTTCAGTTATTTATTTATGTATTTGATACCTGCTTGCCCTTGCATGCATTACAGCAGGGAGATACATAACACTAAGCATCAAATATGAGACCAAAGAACAAAAAATTCTACAAAGCGTGGTGGAAATCGTCATTATAAACAGTGGATAACATCATACGTGGAAGATAATTACACTCTCATCTTGATCTAAAATAAAATGAATCGCGCAAGGTGTCACCTTAACGGAAAGTTAATAATTTGCTTCAAGCTAGCGATCCCACTTTAGGATATGTAGAATGGAGCTTGGATATACTTCTCCCCTTCTGTTCCAGTTTTCGAATGATAGATATTACGAAAAAGTTTCAACCTCAAGTTTCGTCTATGATCTTACCCGTCTTACCATTTAGGTTTACTTTTACTTTCCCTCATCCTAAGTTGACAGTACCAATACCTAATACGAATCGCACTGCCCTATTGTGAATGTTTTCGAGCGTATCGACCAGCTCTGCTGTAGGGATCCCAGAAAACACATGCGTACCCATACAATGAGCGCACATGAGTGAGATGCGGATGTTCTTTTAAGTTAGGTAGAGGTTCGCTGAAATTTTATCTCGCAAAGCCAAAAACACGTGCAGCCGTAAATTTTATGTTGTGAACGTGCCTATTTCTCTAACAACTCGTTAAATAAACTCATCGTTATTTATATTCCCCGGCCGTTCCGAAAGCAGTGTTATTTACTGTATACGCATTCAATTAGAATGAAGGTTTTCTTGTAAAGTTGAGGTTAGCGCACTTTTTAAGATTCACCGACTTTGCTGAATCAGCACACCAGTATATTATTAATTTCAATCATGCTGCAAGTATTTTGAATCACGTTCATTCGCTATAGTCCTGTAAATTACACAGTAATTCACGAACATTTTTAACAAAGATTTGAGGCCACACAAACAAAAGAGGGCCCGCAACAGAGCCTTGGGGAATTCCTGAGGTCGCAGTAACATATCCGGACGAACAACAATTGAGAGCGACCAGCTGCTGTCTTAGAGAGATATACTCGGCTATCCATGCAATAACCGATTCATTCAGTTTATTGCCCGCAATGTACTAACAAGGAGGTGATATGAAACACCGTCAAATGCTTTTTTGCCGCACAAGAAAATAGTCAGCTACTTTAGGATTATCTATTGTTAGAGCCAAATCGTCCGCGAACTCAACAAGCTGCGTTGAGCAAGAAAAACCCGACGAAATCCATGTTTGCTAGGATGCTGGCGATTACCGTAAAAACCCGCGTATAATACGAGGTTTTTTTTCCCAATTTTACTATGTACAATTTGTGCCTCGTATTATATGTGGATCCCAAAGTTTTCAGCCGAAAATTTGCACTTTCGGTTTTGGTTTCAGCGGAGGGTGGGCCATCTTGCAGTTGCGGTGAGCTGGCTGCTGCTTCTCTCAGCCAGCGCCATTTTGATTGTTTTGACCACGCGAAGGATCGGCACGTTCACCGCAAGTATATCACGATATGTTGGGTGCACGAAGGCAGCATTCAGCGGCAATTAAAAGAAAAGTTATTTTATGTGCCAAGACCATCAGGAATTGCGCCGCAGGACGGCAGTTCGGCGTCACCGAAGGCAGCATTGGCGGGTGGAGAAAGCAACTGGTACTTGACTGGATAAAGTCTGTGTGGTGTCGGCGGCCTGGAGCACTGTTAGGGGTTCCCGTCAGTGCTCGTGTTGGACGCCTTTCGCTGCCACCTGGCTGATTCAGTGAAGAAGTTGTTGCGCGAATCCCGCACCGAACTCATTGTCATTCCAGGAGGAATGACATCCCAGCTGCAACCGCTAGACATTTGCATCAACAAGCCTTTCAAAGACTGCATCAGGTCCTGCTACCAAGAGTGGATGAGGTCAGGAGACCCGTAAGTGACAGCTACCGCATGGCTGACGCGGGTCTCCCCAGCGGTGCTTTGTGGCTGGATCGCGGATGCGTGGGCCAGCATCCCAGAGGAGCTCGTCAGTCGCTCTTTTAAGAAATGCGGCATCTCGAACGCCCTTGATGGCACTCAGGACCCCTTTCTGTGGGAAGACATTTCCAACAAGGCGACTTCCGGAGACAGCGGCAGCGAACTTGACGATGTCTGAACGGACGTCGGGAGACAGTGCCAGCGAAAACTGACAATGACTGAAGGGTTGAAGGGTAACTGCAGCGCAAATAAAAGTTTTCTGTGCTCTTTACCTCGTATTATATGCGGATGAAAACTTTTTTTCTGATTTTGCTGTCCCCGAATTACACCTCGTATTATACGCGGGTTCGTATTATACGCGGGTTTTTACGGTATATCAAACCAAATGAGTCATATCCCAAGTGTAGCTAATCTCAATTTCAAACACCGCAACTAAATAACATCCAGTCTTCGTCATTCACAAGGCTCTGTTGCTATGGCAAATTCAAAATAACACTTATTTCTAAATAGGCTGTCATAAAATCTCATGAAGTAACATAGTGCAGGGCACGACGTTTAGTCTACCAATGCACGAGCTTAGCCTCTTCTACATTTATCACAAACAGTATAGTGCACATTGTGTTTCGCAGTACTATTGTGAGAAGAATTGCCGGAAACTTGCGCTTTTGCGCGCCCTTGCCTTTCTTTGGTAGGGAGTCCTTGACATGGCGCCGGTTGAGCTCCTGCGTGGTGGCCGCTTGCTCGACACCCTTTAAGGCCACCTATTTTGGTGAACCACCGCCATCTCGGGAAGGACATCGCTTCCGGGTCGATGTCTCCAATGGTCTCCATTGCTTGAGGGGCGAACAGCCTCGAGCGGATGCGTCAGCGAAGACGACGGGTGAGGCGTTGTAGCGGCTATGACTGGCGAGGCTTAGCTAGCCCGTCGGTGTGGCACAGTCTTCTTGTGGCAATATATGGCATTTCGCCGGCCTACACGTTTCCCTGGTAATGTCCAGTGAGTCCTTGCACCTTGCCCGTTCACCTAGAACACTCATTACTGTTTCACAAACGTAGTTCGTTCATTTAAAACATAGAAACACCTCGCGGATAAAAAACGTGTCTGCGCCATTCGACTCCCTAACGGCTCTTTCTTCGCCCAGGGAAAACCGGTCCTACATCGGCGGGTCTTCTTCCAAGCACGTCTGTGCATGAAGTCTTGGCGCCAAGACGCGCGCCGTTGTTCGCAAAATGACGTATAACCTGATATCTTACGTAGGCCGGTCTCCTCTTGAACACCGGTTTCCTAAAATTCTGCGGCCGTTCGCTTGCCGTAATTCGGCCGAAGACGGCTAAACAAATAATAAACGTACATTTTGAGGCCGTAACTTGGCCGGTCTCCTTTATAACACCGGCTGCCAGAAGAAAACGAATATTCTGCCGCTGGACGCGCGGTTCATCGTTGAAAGAGCGGATGCCCGGCAGCCGCGCTTCGGCCGGTCTCCTTTCGAACACCAACTGCCACAAGAATACGGATATCCTGTGGCCGGTCGCTTGCTGTGCTTCAGCTAAGCACCGCTTCCCGAAGGAAAAACGGATGCCCTAAAGCCGTACTCTGGCCGAATTCTTTCTCAACATCGGCAGCCGAAAGGCAACTGAATATCTGGCCGCCGGGCAGCTGTCGTTGTGCGTCTGAACACGGGCGGCCGGAGAAATACTAAAGCGCTATTTGCCGAATGTTGTCCGTTCATCGTATGATCAGTCGCTGCCACAGCCTGTATGCTGGCCGGACATGCCAGAAAGCGGCCATAGACGGGTCGTTCTTGGGACACATTTTCTGTGCCGCCTGGGTAGGTCACGGCAGCCTGAAACAGAGGCAGTTTCGTTGTTAGCGAGGTGTTCACGCCGCTACCGCTGATGCCAAGTGAAAGCTGCTGGGGTCTGCGCTCGTGTATCTTGGATGGACTCCCGGATGGTGCCTGCGCAGACGATGCTTGTAGAGCATCGAGCCCTGCCTTTCTTGCTTGATGTTGGTTGTTTCTTTGGATGTTCCAGGATTGGTGTAGCGGCAGTGGTCTTCGCTTTCCGGGCGGTTGGACAGTAGGTCACGGCAGCCTGCAACAGGGGCAGTTTCGTTGTTAGCGACGTGTTCACGCCGCTACCGCTGCTACCAAGTGAAAGCACATGGCGTGTGCGCTCGTTCATCTTGGATGGACCACCAGATGGCGCCTCCGCAGACGATGCTTGTAAAGCGTCGAGCCCCCCCTTGCTTGCTTTGTGTTGGTTGTTTCTTTGGGTGTTCCAGGATGGCCGTAGCGGCAGTGGTCTTCGCTTTCCGGGCGGTGGGACACAAGGTCACGGCAGCCTTCAACAGGGGCAGTTTCGTTGTTAGCGACGTGTTCACGCCGCTACCGCTGCTGCCAAGTGCAAGCTACTGGGATGTGCGCTCGTTTATCTTGATTGGACTCCCGGATGGCGCCTGCGCAGACGATGCTTGTAGAGCGTCGAGCCATCCCTTGCTTTCTTGATGTTGGTTGTTTCTTTGGATGTTCCAGGATGGGCGTAGCGGCAGTGGTCTTCGCTTTTAGGGCGGTGGGACACTACCCAGGCAGCGCTGGACTGTTCGGCCTTACTCAAGCCGGTGTACTTTGGCCGGTGATTTTCTGCCCGGCCTTTCTCCGGCAACCATGTTCGGCCCATGTCCAAATGGGGGCCTTTTGGCCGTATACGGCCGTAGTCCCGTAACTTTCCAACGGCCAGTGTCCGTCGGCCAGTCGGCCGGCTTACGTTCATACGGCCAGATTCCATCCGTAGGGCTCCGGCCATCCCAAAGCCACCCGTGTGCGGCCGAAGTACGGCTACCGGAGGACAGCCGAGATGCGGTCGTCGGACTCCAGCCGGACCAAAGTTGCCGGAAATTCGGCTGTGCTACGGGCATTGTACTTCAGCCACAGTACGTTAACTGTACTGAGGCCGGTGGACGACCACTGCATGCAGCGCAAGCAGATGACTCCACCGCGCTGTACAGCAGCACTAACCCACCATTTTGGGTCCACTGCACCCACATCAAAGTGAGCCCGCGCGCAACCACCAGCCGTCCAGCCTTCAGCGCAGCCTGGCTTAATTATCAGCGTCAGTTTACACCAAAATTCATTTATTCAACAGTGCTCACAAATGGTCGTTCCTTTAATTGCTGTACCTATTTTGCGGTCGAACACAGCAAATACTCATTTCTTTTCAGAGCTGGAATAGATGTATTGTCCAGGTCCTGATATCTTGTGTGGGGCAGCTTACCTGGAATAAAGAAGGAAGGATGGGGGAAGGCGGGGGCGGGTGGCGGAAGGCGCATACCTTAGTGGGTTGAATTTCACAAAGATGAAAGTGCCGCTTTTAGGGAATTTCTTTTAAAACAACACTTTCATGCTCTGAATAAATCAACTGTGTTTACAACAGCTGCTTGACCAGTTTTTTTTGTATATAAAACCGGTGCGAATGCCTTTGCGAATCGGTTCGGTACTCCCCAAAACACTCAGCAGCATTCAATATAAGTTACTTCACACAAAAAGCATGTCCAGTAGTTGCCCATTTTTCTTGCAAAAAAGTTTTCTACTCGATTAACTTTTCTGATAATCTTTCACAAGGATTATCCTAGAAGAGATCAAAGATATACATTTTTATGTTGTTTATATCAGTTACGTGCACGCTCCTTAATAGTCTAAAATAACTTAATTTTCCTCTAATGTCGTACTACGTTAAGAAAGTTCTAGACGTGGTGCGAATGACGCCCTACTTCAGATGGCTGCAGTTGTATCCCTCTGTGTTCATGCAAGGAAAGGCTTCAGACAAGAGTTTTATATTTTCTTTCATACAAATACCTTAGCAATTGTAGTATTCATACAGCAAAACTGGCATTCTGCAACGAATAAAGCAATAAATATTTCATTGGTCAAGTTTGAATGCGTAGGTTTCTCAACCCGCAGGAGGTGAACTTGCGGCTCCGCAAGTTCTTATTTATTTATTTATTTATTTATTTATTTATTTATTTTTTTATTTATTGATTTCTTCAGTTATTTATTTATGTATTTGATACCTGCTTGCCCTTGCATGCAATACAGCAGGGAGATACATAACACTAAGCATCAAATATGAGACCAAAGAACAAAAAATTCTACAAAGCGTGGTGGAAATCGTCATTATAAACAGTGGATAACATCATACGTGGAAGATAATTACACTCTCATCTTGATCTAAAATAAAATGAATCGCGCAAGGTGTCACCTTAACGGAAAGTTAATAATTTGCTTCAAGCTAGCGATCCCACTTTAGGATATGTAGAATGGAGCTTGGATATACTTCTCCCCTTCTGTTCCAGTTTTCGAATGATAGATATTACGAAAAAGTTTCAACCTCAAGTTTCGTCTATGATCTTACCCGTCTTACCATTTAGGTTTACTTTTACTTTCCCTCATCCTAAGTTGACAGTACCAATACCTAATACGAATCGCACTGCCCTATTGTGAATGTTTTCGAGCGTATCGACCAGCTCTGCTGTAGGGATCCCAGAAAACACATGCGTACCCCTACAATGAGCGCACATGAGTGAGATGCGGATGTTCTTTTAAGTTAGGTAGAGGTTCGCTGAAATTTTATCTCGCAAAGCCAAAAACACGTGCAGCCGTAAATTTTATGTTGTGAACGTGCCTATTTCTCTAACAACTCGTTAAATAAACTCATCGTTATTTATATTCCCCGGCCGTTCCGAAAGCAGTGTTATTTACTGTATACGCATTCAATTAGAATGAAGGTTTTCTTGTAAAGTTGAGGTTAGCGCACTTTTTAAGATTCACCGACTTTGCTGAATCAGCACACCAGTATATTATTAATTTCAATCATGCTGCAAGTATTTTGAATCACGTTCATTCGCTATAGTCCTGTAAATTACACAGTAATTCACGAACATTTTTAACAAAGATTTGAGGCCACACAAACAAAAGAGGGCCCGCAACTGAGCCTTGGGGAATTCCTGAGGTCGCAGTAACATATCCGGACGAACAACAATTGAGAGCGACCAGCTGCTGTCTTAGAGAGATATACTCGGCTATCCATGCAATAACCGATTCATTCAGTTTATTGCCCGCAATGTACTAACAAGGAGGTGATATGAAACACCGTCAAATGCTTTTTTGCCGCACAAGAAAATAGTCAGCTACTTTAGGATTATCTATTGTTAGAGCCAAATCGTCCGCGAACTCAACAAGCTGCGTTGAGCAAGAAAAACCCGACGAAATCCATGTTTGCTAGGATGCTGGCGATTACCGTAAAAACCCGCGTATAATACGAGGTTTTTTTTCCCAATTTTACTATGTACAATTTGTGCCTCGTATTATATGTGGATCCCAAAGTTTTCAGCCGAAAATTTGCACTTTCGGTTTTGGTTTCAGCGGAGGGTGGGCCATCTTGCAGTTGCGGTGAGCTGGCTGCTGCTTCTCTCAGCCAGCGCCATTTTGATTGTTTTGACCACGCGAAGGATCGGCACGTTCACCGCAAGTATATCACGATATGTTGGGTGCACGAAGGCAGCATTCAGCGGCAATTAAAATAAAAGTTATTTTATGTGCCAAGACCATCAGGAATTGCGCCGCAGGACGGCAGTTCGGCGTCACCGAAGGCAGCATTGGCGGGTGGAGAAAGCAACTGGTACTTGACTGGATAAAGTCTGTGTGGTGTCGGCGGCCTGGAGCACTGTTAGGGGTTCCCGTCAGTGCTCGTGTTGGACGCCTTTCGCTGCCACCTGGCTGATTCAGTGAAGAAGTTGTTGCGCGAATCCCGCACCGAACTCATTGTCATTCCAGGAGGAATGACATCCCAGCTGCAACCGCTAGACGTTTGCATTAACAAGCCTTTCAAAGACTGCATCAGGTCCTGCTACCAAGAGTGGATGAGGTCAGGAGACCCGTAAGTGACAGCTACCGCATGGCTGACGCGGGCCTCCCCAGCGGTGCTTTGTGGCTGGATCGCGGATGCGTGGGCCAGCATCCCAGAGGAGCTCGTCAGTCGCTCTTTTAAGAAATGCGGCATCTCGAACGCCCTTGATGGCACTCAGGACCCCTTTCTGTGGGAAGACATTTCCAACAAGGCGACTTCCGGAGACAGTGGCAGCGAACTTGACGATGTCTGAACGGACGTCGGGAGACAGTGCCAGCGAAAACTGACAATGACTGAAGGGTTGAAGGGTAACTGCAGTGCAAATAAAAGTTTTCTGTGCTCTTTACCTCGTATTATATGCGGATGAAAACTTTTTTTCTGATTTTGCTGTCCCCGAATTACACCTCGTATTATACGCGGGTTAGTATTATACGCGGGTTTTTACGGTATATCAAACCAAATGAGTCATATCCCAAGTGTAGCTAATCTCAATTTCAAACACCGCAACTAAATAACATCCAGTCTTCGTCATTCACAAGGCTCTGTTGCTATGGCAAATTCAAAATAACACTTATTTCTAAATAGGCTGTCATAAAATCTCATGAAGTAACATAGTGCAGGGCACGACGTTTAGTCTACCAATGCACGAGCTTAGCCTCTTCTACATTTATCACAAACAGTATAGTGCACATTGTGTTTCGCAGTACTATTGTGAGAAGAATTGCCGGAAACTTGCGCTTTTGCGCGCCCTTGCCTTTCTTTGGTAGGGAGTCCTTGACATGGCGCCGGTTGAGCTCCTGCGTGGTGGCCGCTTGCTCGACACCCTTTAAGGCCACCTATTTTGGTGAACCACCGCCATCTCGGGAAGGACATCGCTTCCGGGTCGATGTCTCCAATGGTCTCCATTGCTTGAGGGGCGAACAGCCTCGAGCGGATGCGTCAGGGAAGACGACGGGTGAGGCGTTGTAGCGGCTATGACTGGCGAGGCTTAGCTAGCCCGTCGGTGTGGCACAGTCTTCTTGTGGCAATATATGGCATTTCGCCGGCCTAAACGTTTCCCTGGTAATGTCCAGTGAGTCCTTGCACCTTGCCCGTTCACCTAGAACACTCATTACTGTTTCACAAACGTAGTTCGTTCATTTAAAACATAGAAACACCTCGCGGATAAAAAACGTGTCTGCGCCATTCGACTCCCTAACGGCTCTTTCTTCGCCCAGGGAAAACCGGTCCTACATCGGCGGGTCTTCTTCCAAGCACGTCTGTGCATGAAGTCTTGGCGCCAAGACGCGCGCCGTTGTTCGCAAAATGACGTATAACCTGATATCTTACGTAGGCCGGTCTCCTCTTGAACACCGGTTTCCTAAAATTCTGCGGCCGTTCGCTTGCCGTAATTCGGCCGAAGACGGCTAAACAAATAATAAACGTACATTCTGAGGCCGTAACTTGGCCGGTCTCCTTTATAACACCGGCTGCCAGAAGAAAACGAATATTCTGCCGCTGGACGCGCGGTTCATCGTTGAAAGAGCGGATGCCCGGCAGCCGCGCTTCGGCCGGTCTCCTTTCGAACACCAACTGCCACACGGATATGGATATCCTGTGGCTGGTAGCTTTCCGTGCTTCGGCTGAACACCGCTTCCCGAAGGAAAAACGGATGCCCTAAAGCCGTACTCCGGCCGATTTCTTTCTCACCATCGGCAGTCGAAAGCAACTGAATATCTGGCAGCCGGGCAGCTGCCGTTGTGCATCTGAACACGGGCGGCCGGAGGAATACCGATCCACTGGTGGCCGAATGTTGGCCTGTCCTGTTCGTCGTATGATCAGTGGCTGCCAAATTCTGGATGCTGGCCGGACATGCCAGAAAGCGGCCATAGACGGGCCGGATCCTGTGGCCGGTCGCTTGCCGTGCTTCGGCTGAACACCGCTTCCCGAAGGAAAAACGGATGCCCTAAAGCCGTACTCTGGCCGAATTCTTTCTCAACATCGGCAGCCGAAAGGCAACTGAATATCTGGCCGCCGGGCAGCTGTCGTTGTGCGTCTGAACACGAGCGGCCGGAGAAATACTAAAGCGCTATTTGCCGAATGTTGTCCGTTCATCCTATGATCAGTCGCTGCCACAGCCTGTATGCTGGCCGGACATGCCAGAAAGCGGCCATAGACGGGTCGTTCTTGGGACACATTTTCTGTGCCGCCTGGGTAGGTCACGGCAGCCTGAAACAGAGGCAGTTTCGTTGTTAGCGAGGTGTTCACGCCGCTACCGCTGATGCCAAGTGAAAGCTGCTGGGGTCTGCGCTCGTGTATCTTGGATGGACTCCCGGATGGTGCCTGCGCAGACGATGCTTGTAGAGCATCGAGCCCTGCCTTTCTTGCTTGATGTTGGTTGTTTCTTTGGATGTTCCAGGATTGGTGTAGCGGCAGTGGTCTTCGCTTTCCGGGCGGTTGGACAGTAGGTCACGGCAGCCTGCAACAGGGGCAGTTTCGTTGTTAGCGACGTGTTCACGCCGCTACCGCTGCTGCCAAGTGAGAGCTGCTGGGGTCTGCGCTCGTGTATCTTGGATGGACTCGCGGATGGCGCCTGCGCAGACGATGCTTGTAGAGCATCGAGCCCTCCATTGCTTGCTTGATGTTAGTTGTTTCTTTGGATGTTCCAAGATGGGCGTAGCGGCAGTGGTCTTCGCTTTCCGGGCGGTGGGACACTAGGTCACGGCAGCCTGCAACACGGGCAATTTCATTGTTAGCGACGTGTTCACACCGCTGCCGCTGCTGCCGCTGCTTTCGAATGTTTTCTACATTTGTAATATTCGTTTGAGTGTACGATCCCAAATATTTACCGCATACTCTAACATGGGACATATAATTGTGTTTTACGCCAGGAGACGTAAAAAGGGGGTTGAAAACTTCAACATACGCCTTAAAAAGAGTTCTCGAAGCGCTTATCTGAGACAATATTGATATGCTTCTTCCAGTTAAGAACGTAATAAATCAACAAGCCCATATACTTCTGTTGGTTCACTTCTGTGAGACGTATGCTACCAGAAAAAGGGGCTTTCTTGTGTGTTATTTTCATGAAAGCGGTTTTGTCAAGACGTATCGTCATTTGCACTGCCTATACTAAAGCTGTTTTTCAAAGTCATGATTTAACCTAGTCTGATCCTCAGCACACACAATTTCGTTGTACATTATACAATCGTCGGCGTAAAGTTTGGCCCAAAAGGACAGTCCGGTAACGATGTCATTTATAAAAATCAAAACCAATAGGAGCCCAAAGAACGCCAGAATGAAGACAACATGACGTATTATTCAAACAAACAAATTATTGGCGCTTATATAGGTATGCTGCAATCTGTGCGACTAGTTCCATGTTTTTAATATGGTGTGTGATTTTGGCAAAAGTATATTATAAGAAACTGTAGCAAAAGCTTTTTTAAAGTACACAAAAATGACGGCAGTTGGAATTGTAATATTATTGCTCTAGCAAAGTCGTGAAGAGTTTCAACTAAATTTGTACAGGTAACTTGACTATGCCGAAAGCCATGATGAAATTTTGTGTGGAAGTTATTGTTATTTTGCAGGGGCGTTATAACGTGCTTAGCAGCGTTTCCGATCTTTTTGGTGTGACATGTACGGGTCTAACTTTAAGGAACTGTTTACACTAAATATTGGTCCTATAATTGCCTCATCTTAAGGCATGTGTTCCTTCACGTACTTTTGCAAGGCAGTAAATATTACTGCAATAAATATAAAGTAAATACGGCAAGATGTTTTCAACTACTACTCAATAAACTACGCTAAAAGTTCGGCTAGAATGGTGTTCTTCTGAAGACGTTGCAAGCTCCCTACTATTTTGACTCTCTTGTCACGTCTTAGTAGTGCGCCAGCTTTTCTTTGGTATTTATTAGTTGGGCAATTCCAAATCTCGTGGTCTGGTTCCAGCTTTGAAATCCAGTACCGACGGTCGCACGGCATATAGTTCCTTCTGTTTTTTTTTGCGTCATACGCATGAAATTGTTGCTTCATAAAATTACTCCCACCATAAATTGAAGAATTGCGGAAATGTTCAGAAGCATGATATTGCATTCCATTGGATGTTGCTGGAAGCACTTAAGGAAGCGCAACGATTGGACTTTCTGTCATTATCATCACGGCGTTTTCTTCTTAGTCTAATATGTCCTCCTACAAAGCTTCCTTGTTTTGAGTTGTTCGGGAAAAAGCTGGTAAAACATAGCCACTGCTGCCCGTCGGGTGGTTCCTGAAAGGTATGGTTGCAAGCCTGGCAACCGAAATGCCGAAGTAAAGAGACACGAACCATCTTGATTCCATGGCACCGACCGTCAGTCACCGCTGAAGTAAGTGTTACACCGTGGCTGACGGGTATAATTTTGTGCAGTGATTGTGTAAGGACCTATGAAGCAGAAACAAACTTCCCACGTTCTTCCGGGTGCCCAGGTAAAGGTGCCCAGCAATTATTGTTCCCCAGTTTGTGTGTAAAGGGAACAATGCGTCACATCAAGGCGGGATTGCCGCATTTCTTGTCTCGCGGAATTGGTAACTCCGTGGAGGTTCCAGCAGCAAGCAAGTCGAGAAGGACCTGATCGGAAGGCTTGCGGATGAGGCACAGCTTGGAAAACAGAAGACACGCCTAGTGCAGAAACCGAATGGCTGGGGAAGAGCAAGAATGGAGATTATTTTGTTATTTGTTGAACAGTGGTAAGAAAAAGTCACACTGTGTCCTTGTGGGAGTGGTAAGGGCCCGTGTAAAAGGAATTGCACGAAAAGCAAGCTGCCGTTGAAACAGAGAACAGGTAGTGCCCTGGGGCACAGATGTCGAGAAGTGCAGCAACGATGTCATAATATTTTAATGATTCGAGCAAACGTAAGTGCGAAAAAAGCACGTGGGCCAGATTATCTTTCAACGAATTATTGCAAGACGTCGCGCGGCAATCATAGTCTCCCGAACAATGATCCTAGGCCAAAGGAAAACAAGACCGGTCCTGATGTTTTTTTTGTTTTAATTGTATCCTTGCACTGCCTGCGGGCAAACCTTTTCCTTTATTCGTCTGGTAGATACAACCTCTTTGTTCGTTCAACAGTGAGAAACGCAATCACAAGGCTCCAGCATTCAGATGGTCCCGTCACAAGATTGCGAATTGCATCACCCGCTATTTTTATCCCTGCTAGTCAAGCCAGTAAGAGCATGATTAAACTCGCACTTGCATTCCCCCTGAACAAAAAGCAAGCTTGCAGTTTCGATGTAATTGGCTTGTCACCGTCTGAAAATGGGACGCCGCAGTTATTTTGCTATAGTGATTCATATAGATGCCCAAAGCGATTGCACAACGTGTGAAAGCCTGCATGATGGAAATTGTGAACGCGTCCTCCGTTGCAGACGCATTGCTTTTTGGTTTGGAGAAATTTCACATACTAGTCGACAAGGATTATATGTCTACAAGACGAAAGAGGGGAAGAACATTTCTCTTTTACATCTTTTTGATGGTTGTGTACTTCAGTGTACCTAAATCTTTTTATTAGATTTGACTAAGCTATTAGTGTCTTAGCACTTCAAAAAGAGGAAATATTTGCCTGAATGTCCTTGAATGTTGCTCTTGATGATGAAGATCCCTTTGAAACTCGCATTTTTTGCAGATGAGTCCACGTACTATGCTGGGTAAAACTAACAAATCACTAATATTTGGATACCCAGTAGAAGCCGGACCTTCAACCTGCTCAATTCAATTCAATTCTTTTTTTATTTCAACATCAGTGATGTTTGGGGGCATGGACAAAAAGCCATATTGTGGCTTCACGGGGTCCATGCCCCCTACATGGCATACAGTGAGTGCTACAAAGGGCACGTACATCTTTGGCAAGGTACATTATTTTTCTTTTTACAACATCGAACTCTCACAAGTAGAGCAGTGACAAAACACGGTCGCTACAAAAAAGGAAATCATAAGAGTTACAGACTATAAAGAACTACACAATACATGTTTATAATCAGGTATAGAATAATAGAATAATGTTTATTGTGCGTTCATAAACTGTGTACATAAGTGAATATACAGAAGGAGGTCCCATAGCACTAGGCTGTAAGGGGGACCTCCTACTAAGCATTCTTTAAGTAACCCAAGATAACGTAGGTTTTACTTTTAAAAGAAGGGCTAACGTATAAACAAAAACCGGTAGCACGGAAGCACAAACACACTCAAAATGTCAAAATAAACAAAATACAGAAAAAGAGGAACAGCAGAATTGTACAAAACAACGCAATCAAAAGGACATGTTCCGCAAATCCTTGAACGAAACAGAAAAAATGTCGACATTTGGTACAAGGTAAAGTTGCCTACAAGGTCAAAGTGCCTACTGCCAAACATGCAGGCCGATTTTAGAGAAGTTGTCCTGAAGTTCGCCTGTGCATTTACTTGTGTCCAAACTGGAGTGCAGAACACACCAGGAAACGGTTGTTGTTTTGACAACAAATCTATTCGCCTAACAAGGCGCAGAAAGGTGGATGCCTTGCTATTATCAAAGACTTCTAATTACTACATTGTTTCTTTGCCTAATTAGTCGCCCTCAATTCTTCTTTTCTTGAGACTCTGCACAGATAGAGGAAGGCCCATGTTCAGGCTTTTAAAGACAACAAGATATACTAACACTCATTCTAACGTAGTGCAAGTACGAATTGCAAGTGCAGCAGGGTATTCGACTGGTACTATCGCAGGCGGCACAGAAAGTGTGTCCGAAGACGGGTCCGTCTATGGCCGTTTTCTGGCATGTCCGGCCAGCATCCAGGTTCTGGCAGCTGCTGATCATACGACGAGCGGCACACATTCAGCAACCAGCGATTCGGTATTTCTCCGGCAGCCCGTGTTCAGACGCCCAACGGCAGCTGCCTGGCTGCCAGATATTCAGTTGCCTTTCGAGGGCCGATGTTCAGAAATAAATCGGCCATAGTACGGCTTTAGGACATCCGTTTTTCCTTCGGGAAGCGGTGTTCAGCCGAAGCACGGCAAGCGACCGGCCACAGGATCCGGCCCGTCTATGGCCGCTTTCTGGCATGTCCGGCCAGCATCCAGGTTCTGGCAGCTGCTGATCATACGACGAGCGGCACACATTCAGCAACCAGCGATTCGGTATTTCTCCGGCAGCCCGTGTTCAGACGCCCAACGGCAGCTGCCTGGCTGCCAGATATTCAGTTGCCTTTCGAGGGCCGATGTTCAGAAATAAATCGGCCATAGTACGGCTTTAGGACATCCGTTTTTCCTTCGGGAAGCGGTGTTCAGCCGAAGCACGGCAAGCGACCGGCCACAGGATCCGGCCCGTCTATGGCCGCTTTCTGGCATGTCCGGCCAGCATCCAGAATTTGGCAGCCACTGATCATACGACGAACAGGACAGGCCAACATTCGGCCACCAGTGGATCGGTATTCCTCCGGCCGCCCGTGTTCAGATGCACAACGGCAGCTGCCCGGCTGCCAGATATTCAGTTGCTTTCGACTGCCGATGGTGAGAAAGAAATCGGCCGGAGTACGGCTTTAGGGCATCCGTTTTTCCTTCGGGAAGCGGTGTTCAGCCGAAGCACGGAAAGCTACCAGCCACAGGATATCCATATCCGTGTGGCAGTTGGTGTTTGAAAGGAGACCGGCCGTAGCGCGGCTGCCGCTCATCCGATCTTTCAACGGTTAACCCCGTGTCCGGCGGCAGAATATTCGTTTTCTTCGGGCAGCCGGTGTTATAAAGGAGACCGGCCGACTTGCGGCCTCAGAATGTACGTTTTTCATTTGGTTAGCGGTCCTCGGCCGAATTACGGCAAACGAACGGCCGCAGAATTTTCGGCAACCGGTGTTCAAGAGGAGACCGGCCTTCGTCAGGTATCAGGTTATACGTCATTAAGCGAACAACGGCGCGCGGCTGGGAGCCGAGAATTCATGCACAGACGTGCTTGAAAGACGGCCCGCCGATGTAGGACGGGTTTTTCCCTGGGTGAAGAAAGAACCGTTAGGAGGTCGAATGGCGCAGACACGTTTTTCATCCACTCGGTGTTTCTGCGTTTTAAATGAACGAACTACGTTTCTCAAACAGTAGTGAGTGTTCTAGGTGAACGGGCAAGGTGCAATGACTCACTGGACATTACCAGGGAAACGTTTAGGCCATCGAAATGCCATTTATTGCCACAAAAAGACTGTGCCACACCGACGGGTGAGCTAAGCCTCGCTAGTCATAGCCGCTACAACGCCTTGCCCGTCGGCTTCGTCGACGCATCAGCTCGAGGCTATTCGTCCCCTCAAGAAATGAAGACCATTGGAGACATCAACCCGGCAGCGATGTCCAACCAGAAATGGCGGTGGTTCAACAAAATAAGTGGCCTTAAAGGGTGTCGGGCAAGCGGCCACCACGCAGGAGCTAAACCGGCGCCATGTCGAGGCCTCGCAACCAAAGAAAGGCAAGGGCGCGCAAAAGCGCAAGTTTCAGGTTATTCTTCTCGCAATAATGCTGCGAAAAACAATGTGCACTAAATTGTTTGTGCTAAACGTAAAAGAGGCTAAGCTCGTGCATTGGTATGCTCAACTTCGTGCCCTGCACTATGTTACTTCATGGGATATTATGACTGCCTATTTAGGAACAAGTGTTATTATGAATTTGCTATAACAACAGAGCCTTGTGAATGACGAAGCCTGGATGTTAATTTAGTTGCGGTGTTTGAAATTGAGATTAGATACACTTTAGATATGACTCATTTGGTTAAACATAATCGCCAGCATCCTAGCAAACACGTATTTCGTTGGGTTTTTTGTGCTCAACGCAGCTTGTTGAGTTAACGCACGATTTGGCTCTAGCAATAGATAAGCTTAAAGTAGCTGACTGTTTTCTTGTGCGTCAAAAAAGCAATTGACGGTGTTTCATATCACCTCCTTTTTAGTACATTGCGAGCAATAAACTGAATGAATCGGTTAATGCATGAATAGCCGAGTATGCATCTCTAAGACAGCAGTTGGTCACTCTCAATGGTTGTTCGCCCGGTTATGTTTCTGCGACCTAAGGAATTCCCCAAGGCGCAGTTGCGGGCCCTCTTTTGTTTGTATGGCCTCACATATTTGTTAAAAACGTTCGCGAATGACTGTGCAATTTACAGGACTATAGCGAATGAACGTGATTCCGAATACTTGCAGCTTGTTTCAAATTATTAACACCCAGGTGTGCTGATTCAGAAAAGTCATTGAATCTTAAAAAGTGTGCTAACGTCAACTTTACAAGAAAACCTTCATTCCAATTGAATGCGTATCCAGTAAATTACACTGCTTTAAGAGCGGCCGCGGAAAGTAAATAACGAGGAGTTTATTTAACGAGTTGTAAGAGAAATGGGCACGTTCACAACATAAAAGTTACGGCTGCACGGGTTTCTGGCTTTCTGAGATAAAATTTCAGCGAACCTCCACATAACTTTAAAGAGCAACCATATTTCACTCATGCGCCCTCAATGTAGGAGTACGAATGTGTTCTCTGGGGTCCCTACAGCAAAGAGCTGGTTGATACGCTCGAAAACATACAGAATAGGGCATTGCTATTGGTATTAGGTATTGGCACTGTCAACTTAGGATGAGGGAATGTAAAAGTAAACCTAAATGGTGAGACGGGAAAGATCATAGACGAAACGTGAGGTGGAAATTTTTTCGTAATATCTATCATTCGAAAACTGGAATAGAAGGGGAGAAGTATATCCAAGCGCCATTCTACATATCACAAAGTGGGATTGGTTGCTTGAAGCAAATTATAAACTTTCCTTTAAGGTGATGCCGTATGAACGTAAGCCGGTCAACTGGCCGACGTACACTGGCCGTTGGAAAGTGATGGGAGTACGGCCGTATACGGCCAAAAGGCCCACATTTGGACACGGGTCGAACATGTTAGCCGGAGAAAGGCCGGGCAGAAAATCACCGGCCAAAGTGCACCGGCTTGAGTAAGGCCGACATTCCTGTGCTGCCTGGGATGTGAGATCATCCGCACGTATTGTGCTTTCAGCAAGCAGGAAATGCAATTGTAAAGCATTGAAGGGAGATAGAGAGACGATCGTTGATTCGACTCGTTTCAGCAGGAAATACGTACGGCCACGAACCCGTGAGAGGCAACTTATGGCAAAGTACCATTGTAGTGACCCGTTTTTCAAGTTAGCGTTTGCCCGAGAGTTTTGAGTGAGACAACTGCTATTCCCACTGATGAGAGATGGGGATGCGATAAGGGGTAATAGTAGGGGATGTTTGGCGCCCTCATAGCAGGGTGTAGATGTTCCCAGCTTTAAGGAAGAAGTTACAGGTAGCGGGTTTTTCGGTGGGACACCTAGGGCATGGATGGGTAGATTGGGGATGTAAATTGGTTTGATGGCGAGAGAAAAAAGGTTTCTTCTGTATTATGGTGCCAGTTGTATTGGGGTGGTGGGAAGCGAGGTTACCTATTTTATAGTGTGCTAAACTTTCGCTGTATGGGTACAGTGATTCTAGCTTTGTGAAAACTCGATAGTGCTTTTGTTCTATTTCTAGAAAAAATGGTAACGCGGTGATCTTTTTTGTTATCGAGGACACACAGGTGTCCTCCTGATCAGCTCATATGGTCATAGGGCTTATGATGCATAGAAGATGCGGACGTTTTGCTCACATTATTTAAACTGCGGCCCTCACAGATGCCTCGCAGGCTAGGCCGACCAACAGCTTCTAGAAACAGAGGGTAGGTCCACACTGCTACCATGCGATTCCCTCTCCGTCACAGTCTTGTTATATTTACCGTCCTGGAAATTCACCGTCTAGGTCAAGGACAAAGCCTACATCAGGATGCGATGAGAATGAGGTCAGATGAGAACAAGCAGTAAAAGTACTACTACTTGAATCCACAGCTAAAAAATTAACTTCTTTTAAGTCCAGCAAACATTATGTCCCACATAGATCACCCTTTAAAAGTGAAAATCCCTCATTGTCGTACTAATCCGTGTTTCCATTCCTGCCTACCTAAAACAACGGACGGTTGAAATCACCTGCAAGCATGACAGCTACTGTCGCCGATGCGCGCGCATTTCGCTCAGCAATTGAACGACACATATCTGTGCTAAATTAGTATCCTCTCATGTTTTATTTGTTGTGTGTATTTGAATATCTGATCTTCTCGAGACATTGACAATTTCTTCTTCTATTTTGCACAAGTGTCCTTGTGTGTTTTCCCCTAGCTTGCGGCAATCTGGACCTTGGTTTACTGTGTTATGTTTCATCTATACTGTGTATTTACATATATTTGGATACATTTTCAATGAGTTGTTCTTATTTTTGTATTGATGAATTGGCGTTTGTTCCGGTTCAAACATGCCTGTTATGTAGTTCTCTTTCCCGGTATTTGTACCAAAACCCATTCCCTTCTGTAACGCCCCATGGGGATTCAAGGCACCCAAATAAATAAATAAAAAAATAAATAATAAACAACTAAATAAATAATTAACAAATTCAAGTTCTCTTCCGCTGCTGCTTAACAATCAATGAAGCTTAACCGCGATGCTTCCGATAATAAAATGTCAAAAGAGCGTTTGTTTTCTCTGTATTTGCACCCTTCCCACGTTCCATGTACATATAGATGTTTTCCGTGTTTCTGCTGCAAAGACTTAGTTGAAGTTCTAGCGCGTGTTTCGCCTACTCTTTACTTTTGTCTCTGTGTTATTGTTAGCTGGTACGATGAATTTCTCAGTTTGTCGTCAACTAACTTGCCCAAATTAGCTCCTTAGTTGGACTATTGAGAACTTGAATTAGCGCATTGCTTTTAATTTTGTGGAGAACAGAACTTCATAAGGCTTTCCATAAGTGTCGGCCATAAAATAAGGAGCAAACAACTGTACATTTTTTTTATTGTCTGGCTAAGGCCCAGACGTCTAAGCAGCTTCAAAGAAGGAGCCGAAAGAAATTGCCCTTGCATTTATATTTTTCAGCACAGCAGAAATTGGGCATGACTAAGCGAGCTTCAGAACTCATTTTTTAGTTTTATGTCTGCATTATTCTTGAATGGCTTTTGTTTCCGTCGACGTTCAACGTCCTGACATACAGTGAGAATTGCGGACCAGAGTATTGCATCACTAGAGAGTGGAGGACAAACAAACAGCACCATGTTATTTCAGTTTTTTGCCTTCATGATCATTCGCTTGGCTGCTTGCAACCGCTACGGAAGATTGGTCTACCCGAGGTCATGCTTGTATGGTAAGATGAGCATTCGTCCTTATGTGCAACTTTTGTAGCGACGACTAACAATCCTGGAAAACCTAAAGTAGAATTGGTTCTTTTATTGCCCTTAAAGTTCGCCTTCATTGTTATTCGTAAGAAATACAGCATTGGAAGCCCGGAACGAACGCTGAATATATTTTGCTCACAAAGTGTCCAGAAAACATAACCGTACAGGGCAATCACAAACAACGCCCTAGATAATTCCCATGTAGTGTCGTCGGCAGCAAGAATAAGTCGGCTTAAATTAGGTGCCTAAAACAGGAGAACTGCGTTTTCCAAACGTTGATGTGGCTTTTCTGCTAGCACTGAAGAGTTGAGTAATATTACGCGGACTGCCTTCTCGACGTGTGCAATCCAGCAGAAACGAGGCACAAAACTGATATTTCTGTGAAGCACAATTTGTAGCAACGTGATATAGAGGTGCTTAACCCGTATAGACAAATTAATGTATTTCAATGGTTTTTCGCATGGTAATAGAGAAATTATTGAAGTACATAAAAATAGACCAGTCAAAATTCTAAATATCTACGCAGCTTTAGGTCAGTATACTATAATGATGACATGTACTTGTGGACACCAGCACTCATGTCAAATGAACACTTCTCCCTCTAATTCCCGGAGAATTGTGTGGTAGTGGATAATATTAGAGGGGCCCCTAAATTAATAGAAACTCATAAAAACTCTGCCTAGCAAAGTATTAAACATGAGGAGATTGAGATGACAAGAAGAGTAGGAGCATAAAAAAGGTTCTAGGAAAGTATACACAGGTATTGTAACCGGAAACTACAGCTTCACAAAATTTACGAAGTTCACTCCAGTAAAGAGAGTAAAAAACGAATATATATCAAGAAATAATTTCAGGCAAATATAAAAATTTTCACGCAGCTTCATTGACAGAAGCTAGGGTTGCAAAGAAATGTTTGACATTCCTGCGAATTGATGTCGGCGCATGAGATAGTTTTTCAGTTATACGGTAATGGATGAGGATGTGTTGCTGCTTCTGGAGCAGACGTCTCCAAACTTAGAGGTATAGTTACTATGGAAATGTTTGTCATGTGGATGTGCACGTTGCAGTTTTAAAAAGAGAGAAGTGCTTAATTACATGTGCACAATGAACGCATTGAAGAGGTGCAATGACATAATTATGCTTCTGCTGGATGTGACAACGCATAAAATAAAGTCTAACAAAATCAGGGGTAGTGTGAGATAGAACTGCAAACTCGAAGATTCTAAATTCAGTATTCGAGGCAGAGGTATCGGTTACCTCGTTTTGCGAATACTTACCCTCCATTAATACGTGAAAAATCAAGGACAGTAAGCAGCTCTCCTGGATTATCTATGGTTTAAAATCTGGCAGGGATTTTGCAGCAGTCATACCGGTTGCTCATTTTATACCACCCGCGAGAAGAGGTGTTTTACTCCCGCTCCCCCAAAAAAACAACGTTATATATTCTTCGTGCGTACGGAGTGGAGTGGGGAAATTTTATATAAACCTAGTTTGACACAGCCTGTAATTCGCCACGGCTCATTCATTCGTCATAAAGCGGCCACTGGTTAAATATGCATCTAACCGTGACTTGAAATGCAGTACACTGTTTCATAATGATGCCTATTTAATCGGTAGGCGATGCGAGATGCCCCTGAGTTAATGTACCACATCCACCTTGGTACTTTACAAGCTATGTGAGGAACACACAGCACACCGTCATAAAAATAAGAATTGGTCACCTTTCGTTGAGATATTCGATGCCCGGCCGACTTTACCTTTCTGGAACGCTCCAATTCAGAAATGAATAAATAAATGAACGGACGAACGAAGGAACGAATGTATGAATGAATGAATAAAAGAATGAATGAATGAATGAATGAATGAATGAATGAATGAAATGAATCCGTTGTTGCTACCAACAGGCATGTGAACGTGTCAGGAAAAGAAATCGCAAAAAAAGCACTTTCTCCTAAAGGAACCCTGCAACACTTGCCATCGACTACTAGTAATGTATTTTGGCATAAAGTGTATTTTCCCAGAAATCTCCTCCCGCAAGAATTATAAATATCCGTTCAAAATTAACGACACTACGCGCGATGAGAAATCGCGCATAATCGTTCCCTCTCAACTCGAGTGCGGACAACGCGACGAAAGCTGCGCGCTCTCTCCCTGAGAGGGGGGCGGCTCGCGGCGTTCTCTTCGGCGGCCTTCGATATAACACATGCCAGGTAATTTTCTCCTTTTCTCCGCAACGCGGAGGGGCCTATTTCCGGTCTGGTGCCACAAAAAAGCAGACATGGCTGCTTGCTCGCAAGTGCGCGCTCGGGCTGGTAGGGCGTTTTTGAAGCAATAAGCGTTTGTAGTCGAGTGGTCCCGTTTCCAGGGAAGCATTCAGCTCATCACTCAAACTCCGCGCGCACTCAAAACACAAAATAAACGGCAAAACTGTGCCTACAAGTTCAGGCATTGAAGAGGTTCGTACACAGCGATGACGACGACGGAAATGGGAGAATCTAGCAGCGAAGTTGACCAGTGACAGCCGATCGGGCAGCCATGGTCTATGTGACGTTCCTTAGGCCATGCCAGGGGTTGAATAATGAGGACAACTGAAGACAGAGCGGTTGGTTTTTCCGCGTCTTTCACATCGATTTGCACGCTCACCGCTTCACGCGCACGTGTAATATTTGACTCAGGTATTCCTGGCAGTGTAATCTAAACGTCGCGCAGGTTTACTTGCACTGCTCAAAGAGTGTTGCAGGGTCCCTTTAACACTACCTATGAGAGCTAATGTGAGGTACTACAATATATAAGAACTATATCTCGTGAATGTGGACTCGGAGGACATTTTACCCCTCTACAGATCCCATCTGAACTAGCAAAATATTTTTCTGTGTCTATCCTAACCGGTTGGTGGATTGGAGTGATAATACATACACGGATGAAACCATGTCCACAAAATGTGGCAAAAGGAAACATGCACAAACCCGGACAGCGCCACTGCCATGGACGTGTACTTCCTGCAGCAGAATGGCGAGGTGGGCTAGTTGGTATATATGCATAACTAAACCTTCAAAAAGCACATCACTGAAAAACTCGTCATGTTGTCCTGTTCGCTTGTCCTGCCAGGCCTACATTTTTAATTGAAGTATACGTTGTACAGCAGGAAGCATCAAGTTAGTGCAGGAAATTTTTACACCACAATCACATTCACACATAGTCCAAGTTGCACGAGTCAGCAGCGTGCAACATGTAAGTTTTAGCAAATGACAGGCCAGACACCAGAATCAAACTCTGCCTTAAACCTGCAAAATCCCAAATGCTGTGTTACTCTGATCACCAAGGTGTGTCACACTAAATTTACTAAGCTGAAAATTTCATAAGTGACAGACATTTAACAGCCATTTTTGAATATTTTTACTAGGTTTTGAATGGTTAATTTCCGTTTGCGATGCTGCAGTAAGAGTACGAAGCACAACCAGTGCTGCTCATACTACTGTACCATTTACAACATCCGTGTAGTTCTGACGTTACAAATAAATTCGGGTTGCATACACGTTGTTCATTCCAACATTTCACGACCAAACTGAGCGTTCGAAAAGATTGAACACTGAATCGAAACGCGAAAAAAGCATCCAGATGGCAGTTTATTCTAATGCTGTTTTCTCGGAATTCACTCGATTTATTTCATTTTAATGCTACACGCACGGCAATCATTCAATTTATTCTGCAGGTTTTTTAACCGAAAAATATTATGACGAAAAAAAAACAGCGTCTGCCGAAACGAAACAAAAACGAACATCACGCTAAAAGTACACGATGTGCGTGTAACGCATACACGCTTCTATTTGCACACACACTTATATTCGCACTCTCCAGCTTCCCTTACTTCATTTCATAGCAAAACATTCGCCTAGCAAAACAGGACAACACAAACACTTCACCAAACACAGGGCTAGAAATTGCGCGAAAATTGATTCTGTTTACAAACGCAGAAGCCAGGTACAAAGGTATACCGATAAATCCCCGCAACGCACAAAGCGAGTCACTCAAATCGTTAGGGATAACCGCATACGCGTACCGAAGTTCGAGAGCAACTCTGCTACGTTAAATACATGAGACAAGTAAACAAGGTGCACTAGTACTGCTTACCTCCAATACTTGGCAGTATTTCTTCGTCCGGTAGATAAATCCATGGTAGTCAAATCACCGAAATAAAGAAAGTTGAAGGCGTGCACACCCGTGCCGTCACCGGCCTGTAGCACGCGTATCGACACGGAGTGCAGGTAATAAACTGTCGGACGATCGGACCTGCCGCGCAGCGACTTCCTGTCTCGTGTTCGTCCGAGGGAAAAACTAGTTCCTGAGAGACACCCACCTTGATAAAACGCGTTGGGAAATAGATGCCCAAGATATTCGTAAATACAGATATTAGTTGCCAATTATATACAAGAAAAGCTTGAGCGTGGGTATTTTTTAAAGAAAACAGTAATTGTACCGATAATCTAGATTACGGCATTTAAGGTAATTTATGGTTCTGCGGTGGAAATACAGCTGGCGCAGGGTTATGGGCGCCGTAATTTTACGGTTTGTTCTGAGGCCGCAACCGCTTGCAGCGTATTTTCCACGCTTTCGCGCGTCGACACCGCCCCGCATTGACGGCGTCGACAAAATGCACGGCGACGTGAGCTGACGTGGGAGGAGTAAGATAAGGAGAAAACTTTACTGAACAGGTAGATCGGGCTTCAAAAGTGGTCGGGGTCCTCAGTCCAGGACTCCGTTGGGGCGGCCTGCCGTCTTCGCCCTTTCAGCTAGCCAAAGCTGTTTAATTAGATCCGACCTGACAAGTTGACTCTCCCACTGCTCCTATGTATCTAGGCTGATGTCTAAGCTGCTCGCCAGATATCAGCGTCGACGCAGTGCCAGAAAGCATTCGAAAGCGGGCGACATTGTCCGGATCCCATGTCAATCTCCTGGTTTGGGGTCATTACGTTCGCAGAAAACAATCATTTTTATAACGTGCGGTAATTTGGTGCCTTGAGGCAAATTACAAGCTATTTCTCTTCGAACGTGCGCAATCCAACGTGGCTAGCTTGGCTTTCATTCGGGAGAGCTCTTTGCGAGTAAAATACGGGAGCCCTGGCTACATCGCTTGTAGTGTTAGCATGATGTGCTTGTCTGCAAGATCGGTGCGTAACGAACAAAGTTTATCAACGCCAGAAATCTACCGGTGCATGCAATTTCATTCGCGGCTACCGTAGCTTGCATAGGGGGAACGATGAAGCGCGATAGCTTTTCTTGGCTTAAATAAGGGAGCTTTGGTTACATCACTTGCAATATTAGCCTCGCCTCTAAGATCGATGCGAACGAAACAAGCATTAGAACTGCCGAAATTTGTCAAATATGACCGAAACGAGTCACCCGCAATATTCGTTGGCAGCCTCTGTTAGGTTACGAAATTCTTCGGTTCACGGATTGTTTTCCGGCAGGGTCGAGTGGATTGGAGCTAGGTGCTGGTGTTGTGTTTTGGAAGTCTGTGGTTCGAATCTTGGCAAAACCTGACGGATTTTTTAAGCTTTTTTTCCAATGAGGGTGTCATCGACGTTTTTTCTCAAGGCAAAAAAAGGCGGAGTGCCTTGCCGTTTAACCTACAAGTGACGTGTAACGGTAACCTCAGTATCAAGGCAGCCCCAAAATTTGCTTTGCTGACACTTTGAATTCATGAAGCTGCAGTCGGTACGTAACATCAAGGTTAAATCAAGTAGCAAGTAAAGTTGTGCTAATTGCATCTTCGTTCATCATCCTATCTTATTTTGTTCAGATTCGACGACAATGACCCCCATCCCCCCCCCCCTCAAAAAAAAAAAACCTTACAAGGCTCGTTGGCAACGTCGCTTGTAAACGAATTCTGCACTAAGTCCCTGCCTCTTTCCGTGGGGTTCGGTATTGGGCTACTGTTTTGAAGGTAAAAGGTTCAAAGAAATAGTGGTGGATTACAATACTTGCCCAAAACCCCTCGGTACAAAAGCCTTACAAAACACATACAAAACCCCTCGGTAACTTCAACACAGTACGCCTGCGTAAAGGTTGAAAATAAAGTATAGCAAATGTAGCTAAAATAAATGTAACTGCGATAAACATGCTCGAAGTAAAGAACGGATATACCAGCAACATCAGAACAACGTCAGTAAAATATGTCTAAATTTGGCCTCAAATGAAGCAGCAGCAACATCGAGAGTATGTCTTTAGCAAAGTTGAAATAACGTCCGACATTAAGGTACCAGCAACGTTGTCTCAACATTCAAAAATATTCATTAAATTATTGCACGTTGTACGAATGTCTAATAGAGATACTGCTGGGACATAGACGTTCGTATCTTTTTGGGACGTCGCAGAGATGTTAGTGGTTTGCTGAGAAAGAACTGGATAACACCAATGACGGAGCCGTATTACTGCGCAAAGTACGGCTTCATTCGTACCACGTGAACTATATCAGCTGATATGTGGCGTCGGGTCTGCACAGTTCCATCTCGGATGACCTAGTAGTTCACGTCTATGATACGCCGTAGCACTCTGTACGGTCCGAAGTAGCGGTGGAGCAACTCCTCGGACACGCCCGGGTGGTGGATCGGGGCCCACGCCCAAACATGATCTCCCGGGTTACACTTCACCTGTCTTCGACGTAAGTTATAACGTGCTTGATCGGTCGTCTGCTGTATCTGAATGCAAAATCGATCCAGCTGGCGGGCTTCTTCAGCGCGCTGGCTGAAAAGCTCGGCTTCTAGAATTACTTCGTCGTCGATTTCCGAAGGCAACATCGCGTCCAGCATCGTTCGAGCCTGACGGCCATAGACGAGACGGAAAGCGGTGAAACGGGTTGTCTCTTGCACAGCGGTATTATAGGCGAATGTGATGTATGGTAGTACTTCATTCCATGCCTTGTGCTGGACATCTACGCACATGGAGAGCATGTCGGCTATTGTCTTATTTAGTCTTTCAGTTAACCCGTTGGTCTGAGGGTGGTAAGCCGTCGTCTTGCGATGTGAGGTGCCGCTCAGTCTGAGGGTGTCTTGGATGAGTTGCGCCGTAAAGGCTGTTTCCCTGTCCGTGAAGACCACAGATGGGGCGCCGTGTCGTAGCACAATTTCATGTAGAAAGAAACTCGCAACTTCGGAGGTGAACACGGTGACGACGTCATGGACAGGAGCACAAATTCGTACAGCTGGAAGGCACATTGTCCCGCCTATTGGTATGTGCACTGCTGGGATTAAATTTCAGGGGTCAACTTTCATTTTAAGCTTCCTTGTTCTCTGTGAGTGCTCTCTAGACGTGATCTCTTGCGTGATCTACCCCTCGCAGTGCACGTGCGCTCGCGCCTCCGTTGACGAATACAGACAAGCTCGCACTCCCGGCGCCGAGTTTCCGCTGGCGGTTGCAGCCGGTTCTTGCGCTTGCAACGCGGCCCACCTTGCGACATCCCCGAAAGCATGCGGCAATATTATAGCGATTACGGGCGGAACATACGCCAGTTCTGTATTTTTGTCCATGTTCAGGGCAGCACACGGTCCTCCTTGTGGGCTTACTAAGCGAAAACTACTAGCCATTTATTCTATATATCTAATTACAACTTTGTAGGAGTATTTCCGATTGACTGATACAGCATATGACATCCATAGGGCTTCTTCGGATCAATGGTAAATGTTTAAGACGTTTCTTTTCGGCTAGATAATTTCTAAATAAGCAGGCAATAGAGATAAGCAATTACCCTCCAAAGTTATGACAACCCCTTTGGTGTCAATATGAGCACAATATTTCTAAACATGATACAAAGTTCGAAGACCCTCCTTGACCAGAGTCTGTGACACAGTATATTATTGTTCCCAGTAAAAACTTCTTTTTCTCACTTAAAATCAGTTCTGCTTTGTTGGATCTTTTTCAATAATTTTACAATGATCTAATACATGATCAGGTTTAAATAAATGGGAAGTGTATTCCTTTCCTTACTATTGGCTTGTAACGTACCACAGAACTATGGGCTTTCTTAAATGTATTCTATGTTTGCGGCAAGTATTTATTTATTTATTCATTTATTTATTTATTTATTTATCTTTTATTTATTTATTTATTTATTTATAACATACTGCGGACCCTAGGGGGTCCAAGCAGGAAGGACAGGTCACGCATACCACGAAAGTAATCACGTACATCATACGAAAATGACACTTTGTTTTACACTCTACAATACACTTCGTTATGTACCCACAATGCGCTTCGTTCTATACACCACAATACACTACGCTATGCGTTGCAACAACACACCTGGTTCTACAACACTACATTACACTTTGTTCTACAACACAAGTAGTAAGTTACGCCAAACAAAAATAATACACTTCATTCTACATACGTTACAATAAATGTGGCTCGCATAACTTGTTCCAGTCCGACACTGTTCGCAGGAAAAAAATACATAAAGGCATCGGTTCTCGCAAAAAATGGGGTTAGAAAATGGGGATGATGCTGTCGTGTGCTCCATGTTGATAGAAAAGATAAGCAAAGCGATGAATCAATGGCGAGTTTACCATTACGTATTAATTGAAGGAAATCCAGCCGTTGTTCTTGTCTGCGGGATTCATGGGTCTGAATGTCGTTTGCAGACATCAACCCGGAAGGTGAATCCGAAGGTAAGTATTTTGAATATATAAACCGAACAGCTTTCCTTTGAACCCGCTCAAGTTTGTTAATATTAAGCTTAGTGTAAGGGTCCCATACAATGCTGGCGTATTCCAGTTTAGGTGGTATAAAAAAATAAGAAGTACGCCCAAGTATTTGTAGCTTGTAACCTCTCTCAGAGTTGAAGACCCAAGCTGGTACATCTTATTTAGTGGAACTTTCTTACGTGTCAAATGCATGCCGACACTTTTTTCTGCATTAAGGGTTATTCCCCACTCATTGCACCACTGGTGAATATTATGAAGGTTTGAGTTATGTTCATTTTGATTATCGAAGGAGTAATATCCCGAAACAAAATACAATTGTCTGCAAATATTCTATTTTGTACAGAAGGGGTGATGACATTTACAATATCATTCATGTATAAAAGAAAAAGCAATGTGACCAGGACGCTTCCTTGGGGCACACCTGATGTGACCTGAAGAGACTGCGAACGGTGGTCATTAATAGGAAGAAACTGTTCACGGTTATTTAGATAGTCTTCAATTAATTTTTTCAAGACTTTCGGGAAGGCCGATACCTTTGTGTTTCAATTTGTCGTGTGGAACCCTGTCGAAAGCCATACTGAATTCTAAAAATATAATGTCAGTTTGCCTATTCTTATCCAGGTTAAGTGCACATTAGTGAATTTTTGTAAGCAGTTGTGTCACTGTCGAATATCCCTTTCCAAAGCCATGCTGAAAAATGGTCAGGATTGAATGTTGTGTCAAGAAATTTGCAATTTGTGTAGCAATTATGTGTTGCATTAATTTCCAGGAAGGCGAAGTCAAAGATATGGGTCGATAATTTTGAGGCGACAAACGATCACCTTTCTTGAATACAGGACTTCCGCGAGCGGCTTTCCAGTCACGTGATAGTTTTGATGACAACAATGAAACACGGAATATTTCATGCAGGAATTTAACGACATGTTCGTCATATATTCTTAGGAACACATTTGGAAGATTATCAGGTCCACACGACTTTTTGGAATTAGGCTTCAAAAGCATCGAAAAACACCAAAATAAGACACCAAGGACACATCGCATGGGTCGAACACTTCACCGTTTGGAACATAAACACTAGGGCCAGAAAACACTTTCAAAATCCGCATTAAAATGATCAGCAATCTTTTTTTGGTCAGTTACAATCACGCTATCAATGACAATTACAGTAAGAGGTTTCTTTCTGTCACCAATGTAGTTCCAGAATTTAGTCGGGTGAGTTTTTATGAAGGTGGGCAGCAGCGTCCTAAAATAGCGATCTCTGAATGAGCGTATACCCGTACATGCCTGCCTTTGAGGACTGAGAGGGTACGAGACTGCGCATGCTGTGTTGCGGTGTTTCAAGTAAATAAGGTTTTTCTTAGCAGCCAAGCCGCAGTCCCCAAATTTTCGGACGTTCTGTGGGTTGATACTTCCCGAAACAAGACGCTCCCTCAAAGCCTTTTAAATGGCCACTTAGTGTGAGCGGGGTATTTTCAGCTGGCTTTTGTACGTTTATTGCTTTGTGCTCTGTGGTGTGTTCTACGTTTTAGTGCGCACAACAGCATTGCATACTGCATATGACCAGGCGCCAATGTTTCACAGCGGGAGTGGTCTCCGTTGTTTCAAGCGATCAGACGCACTATTATTGGAGCTGTCACGGCCGCCTACTTAAAGATGACATAAACTATCGGTGTGGCAACATGTACAGATCTGTCTGAAACACTGGGAATATTCGCTGGCTTTAGCGGATTTTTTGTTCTAGATATGTGTCTCTTAGCGATTATTTGCGTAGGTAAGAGGGCAATGACCGAATGCCGCTTGGTTGCCGTTCATTGTCGAGGCGTAAATGTTTCGTGTGGGTTCAGGTCCTATCGCGTACTCGCAAATAAAAAAGTGTCATAATAAATTTCCATTTTCAAATTAGTGCGCTACAAATGTAATGTCACATAATTATCGTTAATGTTTCTTTCTTCAGTTCAACTGAGATCGTCATGGGTAGCTCCTTGGTTTCTTATTTAGCGAACATCGTAAGTATGTTTGCCCCGAATATTTGTCCAGCAGGTGTACCAACAAAATTGATAATTCATTGGTGATCCAATGTATGTTTCTTTTTAAGAGCGGGGCTGTTGATGATCTAGCCTTATTGTAAGTTTGATTTATTAATACCTAACAGAGGCAAGAGCAGGTTTATAAACCCCACTGATTGGGGGCGCAGTGGCCTCACTGCAAGCGTACTGGCGGAGAACGGTTCCTAAACGAACACGTAAGGGAAAAAGTGCTCTTGCACATGCGGTTTCCAGACTCTTGTGCTTGGGGAGAGCAAGGATGGCGGGGAGCCTGCCACCGCTTGCATTTACCTGCACATGCCTTTATTGCAACAGCAGATTTTCTAATGCGATAGTGCTTCCAATCTCGGCGAGCAGGTTTGACGTTCGAGGTGGCACAAAAAACAACAGCTGTGCTGTTTCCGCAGTTGTTACACCCTGTGCCACTGTGCCTAATGTTGCGAATTGTTTTCATGTTTATTTATTCCTTCTCCTCGCCTGCGGAATAACCCAGATAAAGGAATAATTTACGTCGACGAGGGCATAATTCATGGCGAAAACCTAAACGGAAAACCACAGGCAAGCATCTCTTTCACCGTCATCACACACAAGCAATTTCAGAACCCGGAAGTTCGCATAACCTATGCGACATGGCCATGGAATACACGTCAGGAGTGAGTGTTCAAACAAATTCTGCAATATTGTGCTGTTCTTGTATATTGTTGGGCAGATACGTCTGAGTGAATAACTTGTTTGAAGCACACACCCAGCTTTGCGTGTCTACTACGGTAGATTGAAAAGATGAGATTGAGCTTGATATAAACCACTAATTTTGTTACGCGAATTTACAGTCGATGCACAGGGATTATGTCACCTTCTTTCTCTGCAGTAAGACTTAATATTTATTATCGCTTAAGCTATCTTGGTATATTTTTTTAATCCGGCAGTAAAAGACCGAAATATATATGTAGAGCCGGGCTGCTAGAGTGAAGGTTGAGCTCTAGTTCAAACCACGTTTTCGAATCTGGCAACCTTCTACGCTCGATGAAATAAGTCGTCACGTTTCCCACAATTCACTTTTTCATTTTTACAATATAAGGTCAGCGTCCTTCCCACCCTGGCTGCCACGAGTAATACCACTTCGCCAAATATATTGAAGGCCGTCTCGTAATCTATATTCGAAGGAATAATTTTTCAAATTTATTTTGTACACCAGCCTGGACGCATGCCTATAAAAGTCTAGAGCTACGTTGCGCCATCTACGTCGTGCGATCTGCAGGCATTCGCAGAAAATATCGCGGCAATTCCTGTAGCCTCTCAACTTTTTTTAGTAAGACGCGTTCTTTTTATACGCGTCTATAGCCTAAAACTACATTTCTTTCAATGAGAAGACCTCCTGCCAATGCTAAGGCTCTATTCTTTCTACCTGTCTCAATTTCGAGGCCACATCTGTGTAAATACTTACCTGAATTCCAAAGTGCTTGCACTGAATCTGAACTCCTACTTTCTTCACACCGACGTCCCCGCCATGCTCACATAATGAGAGCGATTATTGTTTATCCGCCGAACTGCCAGTCCTCCAATTACCACTGATTCTCATATTCATCAGTGGGAACTAAATTTAGGTTCATATCTCTGGTTAGGATGCTCCGATTTACTTTCACCAATGCAGTGCGCCTGTAAGGCGCAGGGCATGTCCAACGAGAGGATAGATTACAACGAGCCTTAAAACGTTCGTACTGGTAAATATCGCCACCATCGGTCCTGAACAAGAAGAAGAACATCTCCTCGCCGCGCTAGTGCTCGATCTGGTTGTGTCAGCCATTACAGAAAGAATTCAAACGGTTCCGCGGCATCTCTCGTGTTTACGAGTGGTGCCGTGACCAGGATTTTTACCTCCATGCACCGAACTCCCGCAAGCTGCCTTGGAGCAGTGGAGAAGACGGTGGCATCGCAGCAGCTGATCGTCCGGCTCCAGACAACAAGGAGGCTACCGCGGGAATAACGGGATCCGACGAGCTGACTGCAACGCAACTGAGCTTCAAGCAACCATCTTTCAAGAAGAGCAAAGAGATCGTAGCGAAGAAAAGTAAGGCCTTATGGAAGCAAATAATACTGCTCACCAAGGCAGCCAAACAGCAAATCGGAGGAGTGGCCGAAAGAATGGCGCTTTGCTCAATGCAAGCACAAATCAAAGGGCTGGAAGCACGACTAAAAGAAGCAAACAACCAAGTGGAGCAAAATTTAATTGACGAAGTGGCGGACAGTGACTTTCAAAGCATAATTGAATACGGCATGAAGATATTGGCTATCCTATCGAAGCTTGAGATAAGAATGGCGGAGTCTATCCAAAGCAGCGTAAATGCCCAGACTAGCAGCCAGACGTTAGCACGAAGCACAGAGCAAAACTACAAGCCAGATGACATTGAGCTCATCAAGCCACCGAAGCTGGAGCTTTTGAAAATAATGGAAATAGGCTGGAGTGGAACAGACTTTGGAATCAATACAAATCATCAGTTTACGACAGGCCTAACATGACTAAAGCCCAGAAGTTCAACTACTTAACGGCTTCGTTAACTGGCAAGGCAGCAGTTACAATAGAAGGACTGCACTTTTCCGCTGAGAAGAAATAAGACCACGCAATACAATTATTGAGCGACACTTTCGGAAGGCATAAAAGATGAGTGGATCTGTACACGAGAGAGCTGCTGAATCTTCAGCGGGTAAAATTAATAAGGGATATCGAAGAGCTAAGAAAGCTATTCCAAGCCATACAAATGAACATGCTCGCGCTCGATTTACTGAATGTAAAACCCGAGTTCTATGCCCCAATGCTCATGGTAGTGCTGAAGAGAGTTATCCCCTCAGAGGTTTAAGTGGAGTTCAAGTTGAAGGGATGGTTCAGAGTAGGCAGGACAGAGAAAGGGAAGAAGGAGAGCAAAGCACGTCAGCAGAAAAACAACAACTGCGGAATTCCTAGCACGGCTGCTTGAATTTTTTCGGCATCAAGTTAACTTTAGAGGAAACAGAAAAGGAGCAAAGATCGAGGACCCAGATACGGACAAGAGAAAGTACGAGACAGTTTCCAACAACAGCAAGTTTTTACAGTTCATCAGAAACGTTGTGCATCTTTTTCAAAAGAACACAACCATTTTACAGTTCATCGGAAAAGGTGTGCATCTTTTGCAAACAACGCAACCATGCGACCGAAGATTGTCCTCGCAGCTTGCTGGCGGAAGACAAAAAGGCGACGATTGCAGCCAGGAGAGCATGTTTCAGTTGTACGCGGTGGAACCACGCAGCACGTGTTTGCAGAGCAAATGTGTGATGCAAACAATGCAAAGGAAGGCACGTGACACCAATGTGTCGGACAAAACGGGAAGCAAAAGTACAACTACATGCTGCAATAGTGCAACCTCAAGAATCGACCGCATGCAGCATGCTTGCCATTGAACGGCAGAAAAAGCAATGCATGCTCCTAAAAACTGCTGTAGGCTGGATAGAAGAAGACTCCCCAGACAACTACCCCCGACTGCTACTTGACAGCGGCAGCCAAAGATCGTTCGTTCCAGCCGGTTTATCGAAAAAAATAGGAGCAAAGGTCATCAAACAAGAAAAATTGAGGATTGGCTTGTTCGGTGGTAACGAAACGGTGAAGATCATGGACGTGGTACCAGTGAAAGTAACGCATCAAACCAAACGCGAAGCAACAATGATTAAAGCACTAGAAGTAGATGGGATTTCTCGTAACTGTCTGCCAGGACCCACAACTGTAATCATAAAAAAATGAAGAATTTACAGTTGGAGATTGCCGACGATACGAACAAAACAAGCACGAAAAGTTCGATAGGCTTGCTAATTGGTTCTGATTACTACTGGGAGTTTTTCACGGGACATATAAAACGACTAGGTGAAAAACTGAGTGGCTGCGGAGACAACGCTTGGGGGAAAGTTCAAGGAACATGCCAACAAAGAAAGCTGGAAATAACAAAACGACGGACGGCACTTATGGTACTTCACGTCCAAGCTACTGACAAAGGAATTCAGGACGAATTGGAGAAATGTTGGAGTTTGGAGTCAATCGGCATCGCAACGAAACGTGGTCAACCAAGTTTAGAACAAAAAAATACTGGTGTGGTTCGAGGAACAAATAACAATATTGAATGGTCGCCACTCGCTAGGTCTTCCACGAAAAAAAACATGAACCTTGACGGAAATAAACAAATCGCACAAAAAAGCCATTACAGCTAACAACCAGGTTAAAAAAGAGTGCTTCACTCTGGAGATATGACAAGGTGGTATCGGAATATTTCACCTATGGGGTAGCCGGAACAGTCAAAGAGGAAAGAGGACAAGCGAACTATCTTTGCTACTATATGCCTCACCACGCAGTAATTAGGGAGGACCGAATGACAACAAAGGTTAGAGCATTTTTGACGCGTCTTCAAGCTGGATAAAAGACAGATCGCTCGACGACAACTTAGAAGCAGGACCAAACTTCAAGGACGACCTATTATACATGCATTTAAATTTCTGGAAGAACAAGATAGAGCTAAATGGAGATGTGGAAAAGGCCTTTTTGCAGATAAGCATAAACGAAGAAGACAAAGACCCTTTCCGATTTCTGTGATGGAAACACGACGACCAGGGAAGACTTACCAATAAAATACAGGCATGGAGAATGAAGAGGATGACATTGGGAACGACACCCAGTACATCGCTACTGGCGGAAACGATCAAACATCATCTCCGCAAAATGAATCCGGCATTTCCTGAAACAAGAAGACAGCTATAGAGGGCAATTTATGCCGACGATGTAAAATTTGTGCGGCAAAAATCGATAAAGCTGCCAAACTGTACACCATAACAAAATTTGTGTTTGAGAGAGCTTCAATGAACGGAAGAAAATGGACATTAAACAACCAGCGAGTAACTGAAATGTTTGAAGAAAACGACAAGAACGTAGCACAAAGTTGCTAGGGATGATTTGGAAACACCACGATGACGTTCTAGGTTTCCCAGTCGTGAATTGTGTGTCAGATGTAACAGTGCTCCTATTGACAAAAGCAACAGTTCTGCAGGCCACTGCGAAAATATATGATCCGCTCGTACTACTATCACCATTCACCATACGGGCACAAATAGGGTTCAAGAGCATATGCAAATTGAACAAGGCATGGGCTGATCTCTTACGAGCCGAAGAAAGTGAAAAGTGGAAGAATTTCATCGAAGATGCATCGCAGCTGAAACCACCTCCAAATTCCTAGGCGCTATGTTCAAAACAAAGAAATGAGACAAGGATCAGCGTTGCACGTTTTCGCCGACGCATGCCCGCTAGAATATAGGGCGGCAGCGTACATTATCATATCCTACAGCGATGAACCGAAGGAGACTACTCTGATGGTTGCGAAAAGTCGGGTAGCTCCGATCAAGGAACTCACGTTGGCACAACTAGGAGTGATTGCGGCAGTGCTGGCAGCAAGACTAGGCAACTACGTAAGGGAACACCGCGTGCGATTTCTACGAAACACCCAGTTTTGGACTGATTCAATGGTAGTAATGCACTGGATCAAAGGAAGCAGTTAAAAAAGGGAAATTCGTAGTAAACAGAGTCGTTGAAATGCAGGGGAAAACGAATACGGAGAGCTGGTCATTTGTACAAGGTAAGATAATCCAGTAGACCTGCTAACACGAGGGATCAAAGCATGCACTCTGTTGAAATCCCAGATGTGGGGGAAATGACCTAGCTGGCTGGCTTCTAAAGAGATCTACGAAAACAAAAACTGCAAAGAAGACATTCGATTAAAAGTCGAAGAACAAAGTCTACAGTGCAGCAACTGTACAGAAGAAGCAGTAATACCCGCATTAGCAATATGGAACACCGGAAAATATGCATCCCACAATCGGCTACTACGAACTACGGCTTGGGTATTTTTATTGATTAAGAACCTTAAAAGGAACAGTTGAACGGACCATCGAAAGCACAAGAAATAACCGGAGCAGAAAATTACTAGATTAGGAAAGCTAAACAAACATTCGTACAGCACAACCCACATTACAAAGAAAAAAACACGTTTCCAATACAAGGACAAGATGCATTTATTGGCGGTGAGGGAATTATAAGACAGAAAGGACGCAGGCAATACAGCAAGATGACAATCAGGCACGTCATTGTACTACAAAAGCGGTGCAATTTTACTGAAATGCTCGTAAATCAAGCTTACCGCCAGATGATGCATGGCGGTGTACAAGCAAAGCTGGTCAATCTGCGAACAAGGCTTTGGATATTGCAACGACGTCAGATGGTCAAAAAAGTAATCAGCAAATGCGTCGTTTGCAAAAAAATATAATGCCAGAGCAGTCAGCCAAGTGACGCCTCCATTACCACAAGATCGTGTCATGCAAGCTCTGCCATTCCAAGTCAGTGGAATAAACTTTACCGGACCATTCTACGCAGCAGACAAAGGCCCGTGCATTAAACAGTATGCAGTGATTTTCACATGCAAATTTTCAAGAGCGATTTGTCTGGAAGTGGTAAACAGCATGTCAATCCTGAACGTCCTACAAGCCTTCCCACCGGTTCACAGCGCGACGACGAATTTCTACAATAGTGTATTCAGACAACACCAAAACATTCGAGAGGGCGGAGAAAGACATTAACAAAGTGCTCAAAACGATTGAACAGGAGAGCCTAAATGATTACTGCAGCTCACGGAAGATCACCTGGAAACCGATAGCAGAGGGTGCACCATGGTGGGGAGAATTTTATGAACGCCTTATAAGAAGCATTAAAACCTCCATGAGGAACATCCGGCAGGCTGACCGTCACAGTTGAAGAGCTGCGAACCATAGTAACAGAGCTGGAAGGAGCGTTAAATAATCGACCCCTAACCTATGTCTACACCGAGCCTCGAGAGCCCATGCCAAGTACGCCCGCGGACAACATCGGAGGACGACAGCAGCAAAATGATGACCAGCCGGCCACTATCGGTGACATCAAAGAGGCCTGGAGAAGCCAGTGTCAGATCACAAGGGCTTGGTGGATAAGATGGCATCGAGAGTACCTGAAAGAAGTCGGAGCAACACTATGCACAACGGCGACTACCGGAAAAAAATATGAATCGTGGTCCTGGGACACACCGGACCGCGCACGTTCTCGGAAACGTGCAGTATCGAGAAGACGTATCTTGGACGTGACGGTGTGACCAGAGTGTGTATTCTCAGGCGAAGCAACAAGGAGCTGATACGGCGCTCAACAAAACACGCTTACAAGCTCGAGGACTGCTTCAAATAAGCCCGCCACAGACCCTCCAAGCGCTCTTTGGAGGCGGAAATCTGTTAAATATCACCATCATCGGTCCTGAAGAAAAAAAGACCATCTCCGCTTAGCGCGAGCGCTCGATCTGGTTTTGTCAGCCAAAAAAGAAACAATGCGAACGATTCCCCGGACTCTCTCGTGTTTAGACGTACCGTTGACGCCTTCATTATATCCTACTTATGTACTCCCTTGGTACCTTCGCTTACCCAGAATAAAACAGGTGCCGTGGGCACTACCTCTTTTGCGCGGTATTAGATGCTCTAGAAAAAACGGCTGATGTCCCCACCTAGCCATATTATTCCCACATACATTCATTGCGTTCTCCCTTAGGTATTACACCCTGCTTCACCCTCAAATGCGCAAGCCTTGCCCTTGTCGTCACTGCATGTACATAGACTGCAATTCGTGCCTTTTCACTGTATGAAAACGACTACGCGCGATGACATCCTACCATACCTAATCAGCCTACACCTACATGCCGGCCTGAATCCAAAAAACATGCATCTCGCTTAATGGTGGAATGATACTTGAGCGATCACTTTACACAAAGTCTGCAAATCAATTGAATTCAACAGTGCCTAAAGACATTTTACCAGCACCGGCAGAAATTGTAGCAACAAACAACAGGGCCTGCTTTCTATTAGAGCAAATATACGGGAAATAAAGATGTAGGTGATGTTCGACCACTAGGGAAGTGCCTCAGAATGTGGATGAATGCCACAAAATTACTGCACGACTGGCCCGTCTTGCGACAATCCTATGCGGTATCCTCCTTCAAAAAGTGGAGCTGTAATTTTTTTCGAATTCACCTAACGAGTTTTAAAAACGTATAGCAGTTACGCTTGTTCAGTACCGGAATTTTCCGCAAAACCGACAACAGAACATTGAAGGGGACCTGTAATAGGGACCCGTAATAACGGAGGAGAAAGCCATGTTGGATAGGAGTAATTTTATGACATCCGTGTAAATAACGCGTCATTTCCTGCACAGAAGAGAGAAATAAACATGAATGGCCTGAGTCTGGGGTCAGTGAGTTCATGGCGTGGAAATAAACCGAACAGCCGAAATGCTCACATTTTTTATTCCCGCTTCAATTTACTGGCACACTTCGACCTATTCAAAGGGTACTTGGAATCCCCTAATACCAAAAACATCAATGGCCTCTATTTCAAAGTCGATATGCCCGATTGTAAAAGATTTGATGTATGGCAAGTCCAGACGAGTCATATCCGCAACCGTCAATACAATTACTATCTGGTACTGACGAAAAAGATGTCAGCTAATCAAACAAAAAAATAAATAGCAAACAATTTTTAGAGTGAAGGTCGAATTTTTCACCAAAATTCTACTGCCCTGGCGAAGAACCTAACGTAGAAGCTAAACGGTTCCCAACTAAGATACTCGCAGAATCAGCGGCAACTGCAGGGGCAAGAATTAAACTTTGTCTGAGGTCAACTGTAAGAAAACAATGAACCTCATCAACCGAGTAACCAACCCCATCCTCACATAAAACAGGGGTGCATGCAAAGCTTGACCGAAGTGAAAACGAAAACGAAAAAACCCGAAACGCGACGACCGCATAACGGAAACGAAAAGGCCAATGCACAATGAAAACGCAAGGGACGAAATCAATAGTCGGAACCAACGATCGACCAAAACGAATCCCTTCAAGTTCGCTGAGCCTTAGCTCAGTGCAGATGTGGGGTGTACGTTATTTTCGACCATTCTTAGAAAATTATCTTAAGTTTTGTGTTGTTTAACGGCTGCCCCTCTTAATCGGAGGACACCACACGCAGCGTACACATGCCGCCTAGAACGTGGACTGGGCAACGATAGCGACACAACTCGCCTTTGAGGTTGCATGGCGCGCGACGATGACCAAACTCTGGCACCTGCTTTCTTCGCAGATAGGTGCTTGGTACAAACAATTAATTATCAACGCAACTTCTGTCTTGTGCGAATACTTCGGTTCGTTCATGCTGAACCGAAACATAATTTTGTGTTCACACGTAACCTGCTTAACCTGCTCTTCGCTCCGCAGGCTCGGTGAAATTTGCCCGGCTTCTAGGTTAAGTCACCCAGAGAAAATGTTCGTGATAAGGAACTGTGTGGGATTTTACCTGAACTCGACTTCGACATTGCAGCGTAATTTTTAAGGCCTTTGCCATCTCTTTGACAGGAAACCATCCCGAAGATTTTAAACAAAATTGTCGTTTATGCATACGTGTTGTCACCATGTATAGGAGTGCCCT
The DNA here is from genome assembly GCF_048455015.1 of Haemaphysalis longicornis. Lineage (NCBI taxonomy): Eukaryota > Metazoa > Arthropoda > Arachnida > Ixodida > Ixodidae > Haemaphysalis > Haemaphysalis longicornis. The sequence goes on from NW_027526306.1 coordinate 2,449,505, forward strand.
ATTATAGGTGCGTACTGATCACTGCGCTTGGTACAATGTCTGAGTCAGGGATACTCGTGTTCTTTCTTCAGCCAGGTAGCACGTAGAACACGATGGGAACGTTTTCCGGGCCCCGCCTACTTGGTTCCGTCTGCCATTCTTTCTCGGAGATCTAGACTGCTAGCAGGCCTCTACGTTTAAAGCGCCGTGGGTAATAAATCGCCGCAGCACTGTACAGCCGATTTTGTGTGCGACTATCGGAACGCAACAATGTTCCTAATCCAGAACAGAGAATGAGGTTTGAAGTTTTTTATGTGAATAGGCTATCTATGATGTCATCCTGGCGCACCTACTTTTCACAACAAACTTTTTGTATGCTTCCGAAAGCCACCGGAGTGTCTGCATCGAGAGGACTCTGAGAAGAAAAACGTTCGAACGCGAAAGAAACCGACTGCGAAGGTCAGCAAGCCTTAAATATAAAGAAAACATAGGAGTCTCTCGCAGAGTTTCACGCAAGGTGTCTCGCGTAAGGTGTTTGTGACGTAGTGTGCGTGGCACAAAAGGAATGACAATATGCACGCAACGGATCACAAGTTAGCGCAAGAACAATGCCGCAAACAGCAGTGGTAGGAAAACACGAAAAATGCCATGCCGACGAATGTAAGCGCTGGCGCCGGGGCCATCTTGCGGCGAGGAATGAAGAGCAAGTCCGTGAACCGAGCGCACGAGATGGTACACATTCCTGTTGTTTCAGCCTCGACCACGAGGAAGCAGTGTGTGGGATATGCCTGCGAGAGAACTCTCATGACAACTTTGTACATACCCCATCTCATCGTTCGTCAAATCTTTGTCCCATAGCCATGTGTGTTCTTTTCTTTTGGCTGATCTTGCGGCCTTCATCCCCCCCTGGCCCCCTTTTTTGAACCTATCTGAGCTCCTAAGGTGGTCCTCTCAAATCTCTTGGGTCATTTGAAACCGTCGTACCCACATTAACCCACGCACGTGACCATTTCCTTGTGCCGCGTCCCCTATTCATTACCCGCCGAGACCAACCGATCTGACCAACGGCGACCTGACCCAAGTCTGAAACGTTCCCCCCCACAGTTCTCCATCGCGTAATAAAGGTCGTTGCACATTGCTTCCCCACGTCTCCACGCGTTGATGGTCCGGTGCCAGTGCTCACCATGGCTGTCATCCTCATCTGTGGCGGCATGGGCTTATATTCCTTGTTATCTGATCTGTCATATTCTCCTCACTGTATGTGCATTTACTAAGATCTTAATTGGGTCAATGCCCTTCGACAAAAAGGGAAAGTATCAGGAGGAACATGATACGAAAAGCCGTGCATGACCTCGTCTGAAATCTCCGACGATAAAGAAGCGCTGTGTAGGCGCAGCTGCGCTTGCACTATGATGACGCTCTTCACATATTGTAAATAGACCACTCCGCCCTATCCAGAAATTCGTCTCATCATACTTCTATCGCCACGTAACAATGGTTGCCCATTTAAAATCATTTACGGTTGTTCCTCTTCAAAAAAGAACAACCGTATTTCTTCTTGATGATGCAGAATATACCTGCTATACTGCACCTATGTACCTCACCAGTTTTCTAACTATGCACTCCAGCACTTCTAAACATATTCGGCGCAGCAACTTCGCCAACTGTTTGGAATGCATTTCGGCTCAACACCTTGTGTCCCAGCAATCTCCGCTTCACGAATTATGAAAGTTGCTTCTGTATCAAATGAGCTAAACCAGACTAAAACCCGCGTAGTCGTGTCCTCTGAACTCGACCTGGAACTGCGCAATGAAGGCTGCCGGCGCTTTCCCGGCGTAGAGGGTTGCTCGTGGCGTTGTGTTTGGTGGCCTCCAATATATCAACGTGCGGCGTAGAATTGGTATTAGCTCTGCCACGTGATGCAACCTATCTGCGGTTTTGTGCCGAAAAAAGTAGAGCTTGGTGCTCTCTCGCAAACGTGAGCTCAGGCTTGCAGAGCGTTTTGAAGCAATAGATGCTTGTTCTCGAGTGGCCTGGTAAAGTGATTACCAACTTCTTCACTCCAACTCCACGCGCACTCGAAACCAAAAAATTTGCAAAACTGCACTTACGGGTTTAGGTTTAAACTGATTGGTGCACAGCGGCGACAATGGCAGATCGTGACCGAAATTGTAAAAAATAAACTGTGACGTTGACCACCGACAGCCACAACTGTGATTACGTAAAGTGGTGCATATTGCGGAAATTTAGGGAAGCGCTGTTGTTATTTTTTTTTGCATCTTTCACAGATATGAGACCTTACCGTTTTACGTGCACCTGTAATATTTGTGTGAGGTTTTCCAGGAACTGCAGTCTAAACGCAAAAGCCAATTATTTGGAACTGCTCAGGCGTGCTACATTGAGCCTTTATTAGCCTGTTGGAAGAGAAGAAGCTACAAATCTTTCTGATAGCGCGCCAAGTTACAATCACACTACGAACTAATTGTTTGAAAATTGCTACGTTGAAATTTCGAATAAAGATCGCATGCACCTATCTTCATTGCACTAATATCAATATCACTGACATAACCACCGCAACCTTCTACGAGATTGAAAGCAAGGTGTGGCCATTATCCAGTCTTGAATTCATACGGCGAACAAATAAATTCACCCGCAGGATGGTGAGGCGGTGCAGGTTCTGTCCCAGAGACCCCTTCTACTGTATTGCTGTGATGTCTAACGCAGGCTGTAGTAAGCGATATTTCCAAAACGCCAGAAAGGTTGCACCAGCTTTCATTTAAAGACCGGAAATAAATATGAGGTACTCGAAATATTTCTTTGCCTGTTGAAGATACCTTTATGTGAGCGACTTTTAGTTTTCTTCAATGTTTTCAAACCGATAACTGTAACCGTCATGCCTAGATTACGAATGCAGGTAGGTATTAAATACTTGTGTTATCCGGCCACCTGCACCCACGCCCTCCTGTTAAAACCTGCAGGTATCTGAATCTCCGCAAACACCTTGGCATCGACGGCCCGTTGAAGAGTGGCTTTTACGAGATCATGAACATCCCGGCGGATAAGAAAGTGAATAAGTGGGCCTACGAAGCGGTAAACCCTACTTATTATGTTACACATACAAACGGAAATTGCTCTATTGTTTTCAATGGCTAGAGGAAAAAATAATTTGCCTGGTTTATTTGTTGTAGTTGGTCATGAATTTTAAACACAAATATCAAGGAGATATCAATCAATGTCAATACCAATATATCAATATCAATATCGATCACACAAATATCAATCACCGTGCATTACCAGCCTGTTGACGTCGTCAATGCCTTCTGTGTCCAATTTTCTCACGCATCGCCATAGAACAAGTCACTGGCATCGGAAAATTTGCGCCAAACGCCCCAATCACCCTAACGTCTTCCTGTCACCGCGGAAGAGTGTATCTGACAATTTCGCATATTGAAAATACTAGCCCAGGTTTAGATCGCATTTCTATGTGCCTTTGAAAGCAGGTTCTCGATTAATTTTAGCTGTTCTCGTCTGGGTCATTCTCCAAACAGTTGAGGCAACCCAAGACAATCTCCGTACTAAAAAAAAAACGTGATAAAGAAGTGATGGCCAATTAAAGGCCGATTTTTATTGTTTATCTTGGCGAAATATTTGAAAAATTGTTTGCCAGTATATTAATCAGCTATTTATACAAATTCGGGTAATTGAAACCTTGTCAATAGAAATTTCGCGCAGGAGGCTCTACTAACTTGGCATTGTTTGCTTTAGTAGACTATATCAAAAAATCAATAGATAATTCCCAGCTTGTTGGCTCTGTTTTCTTAGATTTTGCGAAAGCCTCCGATATAATTATTCACAACATCTTATTCAGTAAGCTCGGAGGGTATGGCATAGCTGGTCCGTCACTAACATTCTTGAAAGACTATTTGCTTGTTACGGAATATATAGCAGATGCATATACGTAGCAGATACGTTTTGTGAAACTAAAGTTAGTAAAACAGGTATGCCCCAAGGGTCAATTTTGGGTCCCCTGCTTCTCAGCACAAAAAAGAAATGTTTCCGTAGAAAAAAGAACACCCGAATCACTCAGAAACGTCAAACGACGTACAATCAAAGGGAAAGCTGCTACGTTGGCCGTTGTCAGTGAACACCGCAGCTGATGCTGCGTATGGGGTTTCAGTTAGCCACACTGTGAGCAACCCAGGGGCGGCGCTATAGCGGGCGCCATGTCACTTACTTCATGTAGTTCAGCTCGATGAACATACAGCGTCCTGCCGCGGCAAATGTTCTGACACGCGAACTTCGTCGTGAAAGTTCGCTTCATGCATTCTGACTTTTACGCGTTATTGTGAGCTTCCTGCACTTTTTTGTGATTACTTTATTCTCGCACCTGCCTAACCCTTGCTTCGCAATTCTGCACGCGTCGTTTTGTTTTGTTCTGAGGCCACCTTTTTTTGCTCACTATCGTTTTTCGTTTTTCTCTGACTAGCACTTTCAGCAGTTTTAAATGGTTCTTCTTGTTCTTGGACTTTCTTAACTCTTGGCTGCAAGGCTGCATCTAGAGATCACCCGGTACATTTTCGGAGCCACTTTTTTGTCTTCTTGTGGCCGATACGCTTTCTATGGGTCCGTTACGCTGCGCGGCTCCGGTGGCTTTCAGCGTGACAGCGGGCGAGCTACTAGAACAAGCCGGCTTGCGAAGCCTCCAATTTTAAGAACATTGCAAAGGCTGACACATGTAGGCCCCTGTCCCCGACAGCTAAACAACCTCGAAGTATGACAGCAACCGTCCGAAAATAGGAATTTTGCAACGGCAATTTCATAAAATATACCTCCTCCTATACACAGCGCCCTGGCACCTCTGGTTTGTCGGAGTACTTTTTGACCTCGAAAATACCATATTCCCTATTAGCAGCTACCTCTTTTTGCTCCTAATCCATCTTGTTTTGGCTGACCTGTACGTTGGCCTCTGCTGTAAGAGTCGTTGTAGATATAGCGGTAATTTACATATTTATTTTTTGATAAAACGATCGGAGTAGCCATTCTGTTATGTGCATTTGGGTGCGGTTGTCTTTCAAACAATCAAGGAGCTGCTACGTCAGTAGTGCTTAAAAAGCAGGCTCCAACATAGCAAACGGTAAACCCTTATTTGTCGGTAGTCGCCACACAAGAACTGGAGTTTTTATCCAAAGAGCATCCACAATCCACTAGATAGAATACGTTTCGACTTACTGACCACATTTGAATCAAAGTTGTGCAAGACAGAACGTGTAGCAAGTGCTGTCATATTCGATGCTGAATTTCAATTTTGAAGTGCTTTGATAAAAACATAGCCACGACCATTGTGGTTTTGCCAAAATTGAAGTTTTAGTAGGAATCATGTTTATAAAAACAGCAAAATACTTTCTCCCCAAATACGCATCGAACCTGATCAGAACAACGGTGCCTCGCAAGGGCTTGTAAACACGACTCACCGAAAATCATAATACTTTCGTCTTAACAGCGTATAAATATTCCTAAATATGTTTGATTTTTTTTTCCTCTTTAGGCAACTACAATGCGTCAACCGTTGCATGAAATGCAGTTTACGTTCTTGGAAAACGGAACGGAGGTTGGATGCAGTCTCAGCTCCGCCGAATGGATTTTCTTCGGGTAGGCTTTGCGTCCTGGCACCATGTGAGCACCACAAGAGCCACTACAAGGGCATGGACTGTCTGCAAGTGCTCCGTACTAATTATTAAAATAAATATTTTGTGCCATTCCGGATTAATCCCCCTCAGTCCTTATGAATTGTGTTTTAATGCTAACGTGTTACGTGGGCGTAAGTAATTACCAACACTCTTCGGAAATCATACCGCCAATACGGACGCGCTCACAAGGGGTACATGTCGTTATTGATCGACATGAACTGAAGCACACGGTATAAAACTAGAAAAAAATTTGGAGGAACGAACCTGGAACTCATTCCAGGCTTATTAACGCGGCGAAAACTTTTAATTTGAAAAGCTCCTGCGAAAGATATGCCACCGAAGCTATCCCATTAGTTTGAAAACGGACATAGGAATTTTACGGTTACACCAATGTTCACAGTTGTGCCCGGTGGCACACAATGTGCCATACGTTCGTTTCACAAGCAAACTTTACCTTTGTATAACAGGCCAAGTTATTGGCTTTGCTTCGCGGAGGTCATTTGAGGGAGATAGATTTTTGTTCGAATTGTAAAGCCCGCGCCTGCGCGTCTGTCGGCGTCTTTAGAAGAGAACCCGTAGGAGAAAACATTTAAAGCACCTTCCCGCGAGGAGAACCATGGGGTAGATGCAACCAGTGTTGCGGAGTTACCAGTCCGGAATTGGAATGAATCCGGAATCATTCCACATTTTCGCGACCCCGGAATGGAATGGGAATGGAATGGCGACAATACTTGAAGGAACGGAATGGGAATGGAATTAGGCTCATTTTGCCCGGAATGGAAAGGGAATGGAATTACATGTATTTTTCCCAAAAAAAGCGCACTTTTCCATCCCCGCGCTGTTTTTTTGTCCAAATATGCAAAAATATGCAAAAGATACCACCAGCCCAAGTTCAAACATTAGTAAGCCGGAGCCTGGAATTTACACAATAACTCAGTACTGTTAAAATCGATTGGCTGAATAGAAGCACGGTATATTTATAAGCAGCGATTCTACTACAATTATATCCTTAAAGGGACACTAAAGTGAATTTGTCAAGCTCCCGTTTTTGCTTGCACTGCGTAGACTGGCTCAAATTAGCACACTTTTCATCGTTTATCCGGTTGACAAATCGGTAGTTATTTTACAAAGCGCGAAAGAAGAAAAACTACCATGCGCGGTTTGCGGCGGACGCACCAACTAAGGCTGTGACGTTGGGAGGAGGGGCGCCGTGATTGGACGATGCCCAAGGTTAGCAATCAAACAAGTTTCGGTTTCGGTTCTGTAAAACATAACCAATGGCTTTGTTGGATGGGCATTCTCAATATCTCAGTAATCATCGTACCGCGCTTCTGCCATGTTGTCGGCTGTAAAATGCACAAGATAAGCCTCCCAGGACGGCTTGTAGTCGTAGCATTCACTAGCCGAGACCTACGCAGTGCATGAACGCCCTCCGCGTACCCGGAGACGCCCAAATGTCATGCGTTTTTCCCTCATATGTGGAGCTTGCCTACCTCATGCCTGTATCGTAAAAAGCGTGTTCGCACCAGGCCAAGGGTCTGTTCATTCTGGCCTGTGCCCACTGCCTGCAAGCAGTCGGTGCTTGTGGCAACAGCACGCCAACGAGAACTCGCTTGCGCGCCAGTGCCAGCCTGCGCGCGTTTTGTGAACTAGTTCGTGTAGTCATGAACGTTGCGGCCCCAAAAAAGGTGAACTCAATATAGAAAACATCGGCGGAAAACAAAAAAGTTAACTTACAAAAAAAAAGCACGTACCCGCGGGGATTCGAACTCGTGACTCGCAAACCATTTGCGGTGAATTCTTAACGCCCCAGACCGCTAGGCCATGGAACGGGACGCGAGTGCCTTGCTAATATAGGGCATATATAGTACAACCGGTTTACACTTTTATTTAGTTTTGGTATTTCAAGCTGCTTAGGAGCTATTTGTTGTACTGCGATCGTGTAGTAAGCGTCGCCCGAGTTTCCACAGTAGCTCACGTCTAGCAATTGCATTTCGTAAACGGAAAAGCGCTCGCAGATGCGTAGTCGTGCTGCTGACCGCTGTGCTTGTTAGCCCAGCGCAAAAAAGTGCTTCCCGCGCCCTAGTTTTACGCTGTACGGTAAAAATATCAGTTGATTTTATTTGCTTAGTACCTATATTGACTTCGCTGACTCTTCTCCCGCCTTCAAGAGGCCTTATATTTTCCTACTGGCGTACCAGTCAGCGAAGCGTCGCATGTGCAGCGCTTGTGTGAAGCGACCTTGACTTGGAGCTAGATACAGTGTACAAACAAACCAAGTAAAGAAAGGCACATTCTTCCATTCACAAACGTGTCTTGGCTTCGTTTCAACTAAGCGAACGAATTGCGACCAAGCAATTTTTTTTAACCTCCTTGATTGCGACGACCCGCCGGCGGCCGGCGGACGAAACGCTGGGCCGACTTACTCTGTCGGCCGGGGAGCCGTGCAGTAGCGGAGCCGTGGCGCAGCCAATTGCCAGCTCATCCCCTCCTGACGTCACAGGAGAACGACACAGAAAATGGGCGAGCGTAAAGAGAGGAGGACAGCGTTTTCGAATTAGTTTTTCTACTAAATAAAATCGCGTAAACGCGCCTAGAGTGGTCGAAACATGGCCTGGGGACTCCGGACTACAATTTGCGCTAGTAATCCCGCAATGTTTACATATCACTTCAGTGTCCCTTTAAGTACAGCGCTGCTACGAAGTTCGTCGTGATTCTCCGCCTAATAAAAGCGGCTCTAAGCCGTTGGTATCCGTCGTGGGGAACTACCGTGGTGGCATCCCCCCCTATCTCTCACACAAACTTCGCCTTGTGATTTTTTACCTTGGCGGCGCCTTCGCCCCGGCTGCGAGCTGTCTCCCTACGCTTCACTTTTGTTTTTTGCGTCCGGAACCGTCGGTGATCGCATCCCACCTCGCTGGCATCGGGATGCTGGCGTGGTGCTTGTGTTCCCTGCGAAATTCCGCATATCAGCTTACGCCCCATCTGCCTTCGCGCTCCCCTCTCCTCCTCCAGTACGTTTTGCAATACTGGCCATCCTGTCTAGATACTCGGGCGCCTTTCCCGAAGCAGAGAGAGAGAGAGAAGGCTCTTTATTCGAGGAGAAAGCCGAGACGTTTGCCGGAATTCGGGCACCGACATGCTACTCGGCGGGGGAAGGGGGAAAGGGAGAAAGGAAAGGCCCGATAGAGCACAGGGCAGAAGAAAGAGGAAGAAAGAGAATAAAATAAAAGAGAAAAAATGCAAAAAGATGACGTTCAGTTCGTGTCAGAAGTGTGATTGAAAAGTCTGTTTTTTTTTGTTAACTCTAAATCACTGCAATGACACCAATCCTGCCCAGATAGGCGAACAACGCCGACAGTACTTCACGTTGAGCTCGTGGGGATGACCATGGACCAAGGAGGGCTTTCAAGGTAATTGGTCCTGGGATGAGGCGCTGCAGTTCCTGCTCAAGATTGCACCTTGCGGTGATATATGCAGGGCATTCCAACAGCAGATGCTCCACGGTTTCCAACGATCCGCAGTTGTCGCAGTAAGGGGTTTTTGTGATACCAAGCCGAAAAAGGTATGACTTCGTAAGCGCTGCGTTGAGGCGAAGTCGGTGGTATAGCGTCTCTAATCGGCAAGGAAGTACCTCTGGCAGCCTCATCTTGAGCTCAGGGTCTATGTGGCGCAGGAAGGCATGGTGGTGATCTGGAAGGGACCAGAGACGGTTCCGTTCCGTTAAAACGAACGCCTTTGCAGTAGTTGCGGCATCACGTTTAGTGAAGAAAATCTTTCTCACATTGCGCATACCCAGGCCCCTGCAAGCAGCTTCATCCGCCTTCTCATTATCTGGAACACCATAGTGACCGGGAATCCACTGAAACGTTATACGGTGTCCAGCGTCGTTGGCAAGGTGGTGCAGGTATTTGATGTCACGAGAGGCATGTTCATGAATGGTGAAGCAGTCGCTGCGTTGCAGGCTTTGGAGAGCCGCCTTCGAGTCCGTGAAAACAGCCCATGGATTTGGCTGCTGGCGTAAAATGTAGCGCATAGCTTCCTTGATGGCGCGAAGCTCGGCGGTCGTAGATGATGTAGCACGCTAGAGGCGATAGGAGAACGTGTTGCCAGTAGAGGGAATAAACATTCCGGAGGAACAGCGCTCAGATGTGCAAGCGCCATCTGTGAAGATGTGGTTTGCGTCAGAGTATATCCAGCTGATATGGTGAAGTGTTAATTGCAGGATTCCACTTTGAGGCATGCTCTTTTTGGAGTCAATTCCGGGGATGCTGCATCTGAAATGTAGGGGCGAAAGGGTCCAGGGTGGAAAATTGGATGGCATTGCTTTTGGTGCCTGGGAGGGAACGGAAAGGTTTAGTGTCTTGAGTGCTTGCCCGAAACTCGAATTACCATTTTCAGCCATGCGTGTTAGCGTATGGATTTTGGCGTACAGTTGATGGCGCAGATGAATTCGCACAGTTTCTTGGAGTCCAATCACGTCCAAAGGTAGGCAGCCAGCTTCAGCGATCGTACCCAAGCACGACGACTCTTTCGGGAGGCCGAGGCAGATGCGGAGGCCGTTGTTTCCGGCCGCATCTAGCTGCTGTCTGCTAGTGGGCGGAAGCATCTGAGGGACAGGGAGGCTGTAACGCAGTACACCATCGACATAGGCTTTGCACAGCAGTACCATAGAGCGACAGTCAGTGCCCCAGCGACTGCCAGCGAGATACCCGAGGATTTTTGACATTGCGGTTATTTTTGTGCGTAGTTTCTTCACTTCCGGAGCCCAGGAAAGATTCCGAGGAATCTTTGGGTTCGCACATATTGTAGGGTGCGGCCTCCGAGAACCAGTGGATATCGCTTCATATGCTTGCGAGTAAAAGCAATGGCGACACTTTTCTCGGAAGATAGGTGGAATCCTCTGGATGGAAGATGCGCAGATATATTGGCGAGAGCTTTCTGTAGCCTTTGATGCGTGGTACTACGCGATCGCGACGCACACCAGATGCAGATATCGTCCGCTTAAAGTGTGACGTGGAGGCCAGGTGGGAGTAGTCGCTTCAGATGAATAAGAGTGAGGTTGAATAGCAGAGGGCGCAAGAGGGCTCTTTGAGGTACTCTTTTTTGTGTAGTAGAGTAGCAAGTTGGGCCTTCCGGCGCGGACATGAAAAGTTGTCGCCGTTGTAGGTAACTTGAGATCCAAACGTAAAGTTTTCCACCAAATCCAAGAGCAGCAAGGGATGTCAGAATGGCATCATGAAAAACTGAATGAAAGGCAGATTTAATGTCTACAAATACGGCAATAGGAACGTGTCCCTTATGTAATTCTTCTTCCAGAGATGAAACTAGTGTAATCAAGTTGTCAGTGGTAGCCTCTACGAAGGCCTAAAATATTGGTTCGAGAATTCACCCGAAACAGGACAGCCCATGTGATAGGAACTGCGGTCACGCCTGCGCCTGCAAGCTGCACGCTGCGAGCTTTGTTCCTAAACGGTTCCGACCTAGCAGAAAGCGAACGCTAGCCACTTTTCCTTGCTTTCCCGACTCGCAAGGTCAGTTTTCGTTGTAAATGTGACGTCAGCTGACGTGGAACGCGTGTTTTCCACATCTCTTTTAGTGGCAGACAGCGAAGCGAAACCGGCTCTCAAACGCCTCTTTTAAGCAGCTCGTTTGTCAAGCGCAACACGGGCAGAAGGCAACTGTATTAGTTTACTTTTTTTTGTTTTCAGAACTGATCGTTGAAGCAGTCGTCATTTACACTTCGTGTTTTCAGATCTGAACGGCGAAGCGCCCATTTGGCTCACACCATTTTGTTACGTTATTGTGATGAATGAAACCAAAATAAACTTTTTTTGGAACTTTCATGGCAGCTTGAGACCTTTATAGCAGCATATAAAATTCACGAGGAGACATATTTGCGCCGCTGAACACAAGGTCGCAGTTCGATTCCCGGCCTCGGCGGCCGCTTTCCTGATGGAGGCGAAATCAAAAACGCCCGTGTGTACGAGATTTCGGCCTAAGGTGATCAAAATTAATCCGGAGCCCTCCACTACGGCGCGCCTCATTGCCTGCGTTGCGTCGGCGCGTTAAACCCTAAAATATATCAACGAGGACACCTACGCACTTTTTCCTGGCGTAGGGATTTTCACAACACTAGACTAACCGGCTGCCGAACGTGTCCTTCAATTATTATCATTATCATTTTTCTTTACATCTTTTCTTTCGTTTGATCGCCCAGACCAGAGGACACTTGGGGGAACCTTCATTGCTACTCCACTGCATGCAACTCCTCAAATTAGTTATACAGGTCTCAGTTATACAATTAGTTACGCAGGTCTCGGACTCAGTTTTGCTGAGTGCAAGGCCGCAACGCATTCTTTAAGTCCTTCTTTAGCTAGCTAGAGCCAAAGGTTGCGTGGTGCTAAAGTGTGAACAATCTCCCAATTTGTAAAAGAAAAAAAAACAAGACGCCGATTAGTATACGAACCAATGCACTATCCCAGTATACACTAACGAGAGAAAAAAGAATTCTCCCTGTGCATTGGTTCTCATCGAGACACCCATGCAAAGGTCGCGCATACTCTAAGCGCAGCCTGAACTTTCGTTCGTGCGCACTGGATAGCACCTGACGCACGTAACTAAGCGTTTCGGCAAAGGCGACATTGCATACCTGCGCACACGCAAACACAGGAATTTCTGAACCTATCCGTTCTTTAGAGGCGCGCTTGACATGCGTGAGTTCTGACGACCTGTGCGGCCCGTGATCCGTATTTGGTGCAAAGAGAGGACAAGGTGCTCGAGCGGTATTTCTTTCAACTGATACCACCAAATCCGGATGTTCTGTTCCTTATTAACAAAATTAGGTATAGTTCTAACCATGCTCACGACCGCTCCATACGCGTGTTAACTGCTGAAAGGAATATAATGTCTTCTTCAACTATATATATACTTTTTTCAGCAAAAAAAACAACACGTCGTCACGTTAGCAATAACACATTCCCACTTAAACAATATTAAATCATCACAACTCCTAAAGACGTGCTGACCATGTAAATACTATAATAACTACCTGGAGAACGGCCCCTGTGGGGATTAGTAGGGTGATTGCACTGAACGATAAGCCACTATCCCTCGAAGTTGGTTACGTGTTTTGCGTATTTTAGCAGTTCTTAACGCGTGTATTACATCAGCTTAATGGGGGGTTTATTGGTAACTTGATAATCACCCGATAAAACGTTGAGGAAATAGAGGAATGGAATTGAATGGAATCGCCCATTCCCGGAGTGGGAATGGGCAATGTTCCGGCATTCCGAGGAATTGAAAGGAATTGAATTTAGGCAACTTGTAATTCCCCAGAATGGAACTGGAATGGAATGGGAACGCCCATTCCGCAACACTGGATGCAACGCATCGGGGGTTGCCGTTGCGTTACCGTTATGTTAGCGATGTCAGCGTGTGGATTGCTGTTGTTGTGTATCCTATTTACGCAGCATGTTCACCCCCGATGCGTCGCATCTACACTATGGTTCTCCTCGCGCGACGATAGTGTAAATTTTTAACCGAGCGCAAGATGCGCGCTAACGCACAGCTGGCAAGGCGACGGGAGGGAGCGCAGCCGAGGGCAAGCTGCGCGCTGACCACGCTGACGCACAGATAACGCTGCGGTGATAGCGGCGGAGCGCGCAGCTGCCGCGGCGAGGAGAATGGGGGAGGGATGCGGACTACGCCGCGACAACGACGTGGGACAAGGCGAGTTAAAGAGATGCGTTGCATCTAAAAAAGTTACGCGAAGCCCGCTGGCTACGAACCGAACACGCGTGGGGGCGCAGCCTGAAAGAGACTCAGCGCGCGGCATCCCTCAAAGGGCGCTTTACACCAGAGACAGGAGCACTTGTGCGTCACTCGGAGTGACAGCAACAAACGTATGTTTCTCGGCATCTGGCGGCTTGGAAAATAAGCTTTTCGAACCAGGAGCAGGCGCTCTGTGCCAGCAGGTTTAAAATATTAACCAGAAGCTCCACGGCTAGCCATCAGTGGTTCCAAACCAAGAGCAGCAACTTCTGGAACAGCAGCCAACACAAAACGAGCTGCACTCGGCCGAAGATTTCGCAGGGATCCGCTCGTACCACCTCCCAAAGCACCCCTCAAGCAGTCGCTGTCAGTGCTGGCACCGCTACCCTAGCGGCCGTCGCTAACACCGACGTCTGTATAGTCGCCGTCAAGATGCACTTTCTTGGCAGACTGCCTCAAGCTTTGTTCTCGCAAAGCAAGGCTCAGTTTCTCTGTAAACTATTAACCAAGTCGGGATCCGCTAACAATACGTCGTCGGCCATCACGACCTACGCTACGCGACTGAGTTCCGCGATATACTCGCAAATTCTTCGACTAACGGAACTAACCCGCATTGCAAGGTTTCAAGATTGAAGACCGGAAAATCTGTGAAGTTATTTAGTGCAACGAGCTCGGTTACCGCAAGCCATCACAATTCCTGCGCAATATTCGTGGCGTCGAGAACAAGATGCGGGTTTACGACTCCATCCTCTGAACCCTGAGGCTCCAGCGCCTGCCGTAACACGCACAAGCCATCCTCCAGGTTTAGCTGAATCTACCAGTACACCAGCTCGGTGAGATCGAGGACCGAGTAGTCCATGTCTCTCCGGAAAGGCCGCAACTCACCATCCACGACGTCGCCGCCCCACAGCCCACACCTAGCTAGTCCGCTGTATCAATGACATCACCCGTCAGCTAAACGCGCGTTCAAACACGCCTGGAACAATGCCGACAATGAAGCCCTGGAAACTGCTTACCACGCCACGGCTAAGGTACAGTAGTCGCCTCGTATGCGGGAGGACCTGGGTTTGAATCCTGATACCGCCGGGCACCCACCGGAGTCTTCAATGGGTACAGGCGTCCCTTGTAGAGCGCGGACCTTTCACAGGGGAATCCACGCCTGAAAAGCTGCCTTTATTCTTGCGAAGGGCCCCTTAACTCTTCTTCTTGTCGCGGGGCCCCGCCCATTATGCCGCGTTTCGCCATTGCCGGGGGTGAAAGACTCTCGCGGCATGTCCTGCCACAGGAGGCTATGAGTTGAGCGTCCACCGTGGCTGTGGAAGGCACCATGCGCATTCATGTAAACCTAACGGTAAACTAGGTACATGCAACTCCCCGGTCTGGCCCTCGGCCCTTCTGTGGGACTACAACGCTTTGGAAGTTCACCCGGAATGCACGGTAATTTGCATCTGTGGAAAGGGGCGGCTGCAAAAATGAATGAACGTTAACCGGAGTTGGTGAGGAAGCCCTCTGTCACCAGGCCACTGCTGACTGTGGCCGGGGCTAAACCATCGGCAAGCATTGTAGAGCAGACGACTCAGAAGCATGCTGGCCCTTGCACGCATCGCAAGACCTTATTAGGTCTCATTTCTACCGCATTTTTACGTGTTTAAGTTGGCATTTTAAAGGCTAGAAAACCTACACTGCAGAAATAGGATATATTGGTATTACAAGCTCGCAATACCGCAAGGTTTCTGCATGTGATGACACCAAATGGATCTGTCATGTACCTTTTGAAGACGTACGGCAGGCTAGCGAATGTTTTATGGCCTAGGATAGTTGATCTTTAAATCTTCACACACCAGATGACAAAAGCCTTGGTGAGCGGGGTTTCACAGTCCCTGACCTACGGCAGCCTGGTAAGGAGATTTGGATACAACGCTTTTCCAGAGGCAGCCACCGACAAGCCAGTCAGGCTTGGTGGCATCGTGGCGGTTAATAGGGGTTAGAATCAACATTGAAATACCAATTAACAAATGAATAGTTTTTAAATCCTGAAAAACGTTGCAGCTATCATTTTTGCAAAAGATCTCCAGACCACATGGATCTAATGACTGTAGCTGGTGTTTTGCAGCCGAGACCGCAGCCGAGACTGATTAGAGACCATTCTGATGCTCCAGACGCGAATGTGGATTCTCCTTTTAGGTGGTAATGCATCTCAGGAACAGGTTCTGAAGGAAAGTTGACAAACCGTTCCCTAACATCACTGAAACACTAAGAATTTTTTTTAATAACGGCAAAGTCGCAGTGACTATTTTTTGATGGTTGTACATTACTGCATGTGTTTGTTTAAAAGCAAAGCCAACCGATGTTGTGGAGCACTCTATCCCAACGAAAAAGGCACCACTTAATACACGCTGGACCGAAATCGTTTCGGTGATAGCAGAAGAGAACGTTTGAAAGCGTAATGTTTCGATAAACTACCGTTAAGTATGCTGCTGGAACAAATGGAAGCAATCATAAAAGGGCAGCATACTTTTTTATGTACAGTCGAGTCCACTTATAACAATACCGGTTTTAACAATATATCGGACATAACAATGGACAGCCGCGGCACCGTCAGCTTTTCATTGTATTCTATGGCAAAATAAACCGCTTATAACAATGCTGTCATGATGAAATATCGGTTGTAACAATTAAATGTGGGCACTGGAACCAACCCTGAACGAAAAAAAATGCAAAAACGCTGCGACAATGCCACCCCAACCCCGCCTATTGCGCAAAAGGGCATGAGAGCATACGCGCGGCGGCCAGGCGATAGCGCACTTGGCCTCGCACGCGGCGAGTGCGCGCCAAAGAGGCTCGCATGCCACCGCTGCTTTCGCCTGCCGCGGCGACGCGGAGTAGGCGGAGGAGGACCGGATGGGCGCCTCTACGGGCAGTGGGGCAGTCCATTCTTAGGGTGCGCCGCCTGTAGAAAAAGCACCGGGGCGCCTAAGCCGCCGCAGCAGCAGCGCTGTGTGCACTGTGCCGACCTCCCCTATTCTTCGCTAATTTGGCAACGTCTCCAGCTCCACCGTTTGCACGTGTTCCGAGTCTGGTGCTTACCAGCGTCGTTTTCCTTGCCTGTTGTCACTGTTCCTGTTCTGTGGTCACTGTCGCCTCGATCCTCCTGTCCCCGCACGCGCGGACATCGTTGCGCAATAAATGCTCCTGTTTGTCAGGTTTTCTTTGTTATTTTCGGCATAACCCGCTTATAACAATATTCGGTTATAACAATGATATTTTCATGGCACCTCAATATTCTTATAAGTGGACTCGACTGTATATGAATGGTAAATCGGTAATTAGGACCGCGCTTAAGCTTTAACAAACACACAGGGCAGCCTTTTCTTTCCCAATATGCTATTGCTTAACCATGCATCGCGAGTTCTCTTTAAGAATGACAAGGCTGCTGGCACACCGACAGTCAATCCTACATTCTGGAAAAGCCAAGCTTCCGAAACTGGAACACGGCTGGTAGCCGCACGTGAATAAAACTTCACGTCACTTTTTCGAGATGCCGTAAGTGCAAGCATGAGATAGCAGGAAACAATAATTCAAGAGCAAAACTTGGACGTGCATAAAATCTTTTAGGTTACCGAGGTTTTTGAGGCCACATCACTTACGACGGTAGTGCTACATTTGGCCAAGGTGTTCCACATATTTTCAA
Source organism: Haemaphysalis longicornis (assembly GCF_048455015.1). Classification (NCBI taxonomy): domain Eukaryota; kingdom Metazoa; phylum Arthropoda; class Arachnida; order Ixodida; family Ixodidae; genus Haemaphysalis; species Haemaphysalis longicornis. The sequence continues at coordinate 2,466,635 of NW_027526306.1, forward strand.
TATCAGGGTTTACCACCAAATAAATATGTTTCTACAAATTTATTTAGATATTTCGTTTAGTTACGCCGCTATTGAAACAACTCGCTTTCCTATGTGCTAGAGGATGATGACTACTCAGTTGGCTGTCTTGATAAAGAGGCCCTGAAAGAGATTGGAGCGATACATGGGTTTTCACACTTTCAGGCAAATCAATGTCCTCCTTCAATAATTTCGTAAAGCGCTTAGTATTAGTGGAGGTAAATCAAGTCTAAACAGAGCATTTTCTTCCCCTCCTCGATTCTCCCTCCTTTAGTTCATTCCTCGCACCGTGCGGGAGGGCTCATGATGCCTCGCTTTTGAGGGACGTCTACATCAATCAGGTGGCATGCATCGTCTGCTTGTGTTATATTCTGCGCCTCATCATTGCTTTGGGACGTGGCCGTCTGACTTTCTGCGTTCCCTTTTGGGCCTTTTTTATTATTTTGCTTTTGAGAGAGAGAAACATTCCTAATGGGCAAGTTAGGCAAGCCAAGCTGGCCGCCCGACTTGCTTAACCAAAATTTGCTAATGGATCCTGTATTCCGCTCACGGCTGTAATATCTTCATGGACATGCGTTCCGAATTCACGTCACTATATATATATCTCTTAATTGTTCGCTCTACAAATGTCGGGATTGATTGTGTTGTCGTGACGCCATGCACTCGCGTACACAGAGAGTTGAAGTATTCTACTACATTATTCTGGTCGGTTCTAAGGATTTCTCAATTGTTTCTCAGGCGATAGCCGTGGTGAGACACAGCTGAGGCTATGGCCCAAGCTATACCCGAGGAGGCTGGTTGTAGCCGAGGTGGCTGGCTTTAACTTGAACCGACGAAACAAAGAACTCTTTTAAACGCCTTTGTTCTCGGTGTGCCTGTTTACACGCGAATCCGGACCCCATAAAACGCCCGCTACTGAAGCCTCCGTCAGAGGCGCCAAGCACCGTTTCAGATATCGAGAAAAAATGGCTTCGGCTTACCTCAGCACACCTTGGATTTGCAAAGCAAAAGTTTGGCTTAGTCTGGTTGAGTCTTGGTTTTGATTTGTTAACCTATATAGTACCTGTATTCCCGACCTGGCTCAATGCCGTTCCTTTCCTTGCAACGCTCACAGAAGCAGGCCCGGCGAACGGGGCGTTCGTCAGAGCGAACACAGCGTTTATTCACAGTAAATGCGCCGTTCGGCTTCGTAGGGAAAAGATGAATCACGTAGGCAGAGACGACCCAGCCGCGCTTGAATGGGGGGTCGTCGGGCAATCAGCATGACGGCCGCGACCGTGGTAGTGGCCGGCGCTCGTGCTGAGCCGTACAACTGTAAACGGGGACCTCTGCGCAGTGGTGAAAGCGGGCTCAGCGAATAAGGGGTGTGTTATTGGGGGTGATTTATTGGGGTGTTTTATTGGGGGTGTTTTATTGGGGGTGTTTCTCCGTTCAAAAAGTGAAATTGCGTATCGGGCGCAAAACCGCTGGGTGAAAGTGGTAAAGCTTTGCTTTCAAAAAACGGCTGCCTTGCTGGGCCAATGTGTAAACAATGGGCTAGGCGTCCCTCAGGCGGGTGCCTTTATCTCATGCTGTATGGCGGTTGCGTGGCGCTTATATTCTCTTCTCTGACCCCACCAAAGCGTGGAATATACACTCTCTTTGTGGCACCCGTTTCGGGTAGTCGTGGCCATGGTCGGCAGCAGCCTAGTTCGGGATTGGTCAGACGACCACCTGCAGAAAGTACCCTCACGCTTCACGGGCGATAAGATTCGAAGCATCGCGGACACAATTTAGCGACCAACATCCGCGCGCAAAGAACGAATAAAAGCTCAGGCAGATTGCTTGCTACCTGGAGTGCATGTTTTACCTTTTTCCGTTTCCTATCGGGGTTATTGATTGCAATAGTTCGAGTGTTTCCTGTGGTAGGGTTTTGACTTGGCTGACTGCACAACAGTGCTCTTCAAATACTTAACTGAAATCATTTTGGGCCGACGACCGTTAGGGCGATCTGTATTGTCGGCGTCTTCGGCCAGCGAGCCAGTCCCACCACGCGTACTTCCGATCAGCCGCCTTCTTTATCGCCGTAGGCTTCGGGTGACAAGGCTGTCAACCATCTGCCTACTTGGTCAGCATAGCCGTCGGGTTGTCGTCGGGTCAGTCAAGCCAACGCACCTTAACAAAAGGCCTGGTAATACAGTAAACGAAAATAAATATGGACGAACACGATATCATATGGTGTTCTGCAGAAGCGCTAATTAACCAAAGGCGTCGCCGTGAGCAGTCGACGTTCAGAACACAACGCTTCTCTTCGTAGGAAGGGCAAGAAAAAGCCGTCCAATTGCAAGAGTAGTGCTGCGTGAACACTTGTGGGAGCGTGTGCCTCGAACCGTGTATCTCCTGTTCGGTGCGTCTGCGAGCGTCGCATACCTTGCAAGAGACCGGCCCCCCTAGCAGACACATTCTGTGAAACGCTGGGAGAATGTATATTTGCGTGGTCATTGTTCCCGTCGGAGCGGATTTGCTGTTTAATATACAGAGTACACAGGCGCAGCGCCACAACTGAAGGCTGCCACAAAAATGAAGTTTGTCACCTCAACTCAGAAAATGTAGATAGTATGGGGGAGATGCATAAATGGTTTACCGCAGTTAATAGTTATTAGGCCAGGGACAAGTTACCTTCAGTGCATCAAAGCTGGAAAATTACTACACGGAGACGTATAAATAAAAAAATAACACGTTTACCAAACATTGTGGTTTCACATCGGCTGCCAAACCAATTCAGGAATGTTCATGCTGAATGTGAAAAATGATCGTGTGTACAGCCTTAGCTGCCGGCTCCCGGAAAACGTCGATCGAGATACAAAAGTGTAAATACACTATTATTTTACTTCGTATTTTTGTCATAGGGCATGCGATGAACGGGTTATGATTAATACCTCACTTTACTCGTAAATATTCCTTCGCGGTTAAAGCACAAAAGCGCTTCTCGGGCAGTGTAACTTAATCGGTTTATGTAAGCGGACGTTTTCGCCTAGTACATGCGTCATATGGCAGATTTAAGTTGCGTGCTTCTAAGGCCAAGACTTTGCCCGCACAGAGCTGTCAGTAAACAGCTCATAACGACAAACAGACAAAAATGCAGCTGAATAATAACGCCCAGATCCTCGGTTTTTTTACTTCACGTCGAAACATGACGGAGACGTCAAGGAGAAACAACTTTCACGCCCATGCAGCCTTATTCAGCTTTATCCATTTGAGATTCAAGAAATTATGCTACCGCAGAAAAACAATCTGACATACACTGGAAAAGATAGCACGCAAAGCAATTCACGAGGATGGCTTGGTGGGCTAGTTGGTTTACACCATAAAGGGATAACAGCGAACAAATTGTGCACTGTTATTCAGCGCTTGTCTTGTCTCAGCGCTTGTCCTGTCTTCTCCTCTTTGTGTGTCGTCGTATTTGTGCGTTCTTAACCCTTTACGTCGGAAAGCAATCTTTACAGTGCTTATATTGCACACAGAATTGTGTCATATTGCATTCTATTACTGCTGTAAGGCTTTTGTGCTGTACGTGAGCACGTAGAGGACAAAAACACGGCGCTAAATAGCTTCGTGTTAATCGAAACGCGTAAACAGGGGCCTCGACTGCAAGCAGCCGTAAGAAACGCGCTGTAAAAAGGTTTATGTGCCATTTCTGGGATATACATATCCTCTGAATGTCAATAAAAATATGTACGCGTCCGGTATATGCTCATTCAGAGCAACACTCGAAAATATTTGCACAATTAGTTCAGAACGCCACTCCGGCGCTTGCCCATGTGCCGTGGCCTCTGAAAGTCAAGACGAGAAACGCGTCCTAAAAAGTCTTTTAATGACGAGTGATGTCACATCGTCCAACACGGATGCGCCCACGCTCCCGCTGTGTAAATTATCTATTATATATTTTTTTACGTCAGCTAATGGAAGCTTGCGACCAGAAGTAACAAATATGCGGCAGATGTGATCATTATTAGGACGACAATTTTGGCTATAGGTACTAGTGAATTAGAGCACGGACTTTGACAGGACATTCTTATGAAAACTTTACGCGTGAATTGACTTCCAAAAACAGTACAGTGCAGATTTTCGCGGAAAGCCATTACCTGCGCACATGAGAATTTTGCAAACACTGGAAAACACGTGAAGAGTGTGGGAGTCTTGATATCGCATCCAGCTCTCTTCGAATTCTTTCTCAGGACCATTTTTTTTGACATACCTGAACACACTCAAGATCTGAGCGATCTCATTCCCTTGCTATCAGTTTCCAAACGGCTTCGCGAAAGGTTGGTCACTTCTTTTTCCCCTAAACAACGTGGCAGGTACCCACTGGGGGTTCCACTTTCTAGGGCCTGTAAGGGGTGGGTAATTAACGTTTTTATTATTGATAAATATAGAAGCAAGGCAAAAGTGAAATAAAAAAAATACCACATTCACTTCGTAGGGCGCGGGAGAAAAAACGTGGCTATTGATTTAAATATTTCATTTGCGCTTCGTTCAGTTTTTGTCTCTTCACGTTGTCATGAACGTCTGGAAACAGATCTGTTCACCGGTCTTAGAATTGGCGTCTGAAATCTCATGCGGTCGTCGGGTCGCAGGAGCGCTAAAAGCTAGACGCACTTAGAAAGACACATAAACGAGACCTGGTACTTCAACGAGAACCTCTGAGGTTCGCATCGTGGCTTCGGGGCTGTGTAACACCATCGAACAACTCTTTGGTGCCCACGTAACAGTGCAAAAAATAAGACTTGGATCAAGCCCAAAGGGAATGGAAAGACGCGTAATCTTGTGCACACAGTTTTCGCACACAACTAACAGTAGAGTGGGTACTCCGCCCCCAACATCTTTGCCAGAATTCTCGTTCGACCAATTACACCCAGGCACCTAGCAAGAGCTAATTTCTAGGTGCCCTAGGAGAATGCAGTATTGATTGATTGTTGGATTTAACGCACCGACGCAATGCAGGCGAAGAGGTGCGTCGTAGTGTTGTTGTTGCTGTTGTTGAAAACGTTTATTAAGAAAATAATGGAAGGGAGTTGGGTTAAAAAGGGAAGCACCGTATTACCATCCCATTCCGCTAGGCCGCAGGCTGTGGATGAAGGCTCCAGAATAATTTTGACCGCCCGGATATCCTAACCATGCGCCAAAATCTCGTATACACGGGCGTTCTTCTTTTTTGCCTCCATTATAAAAGCGGCCGCCGTTTCGGGGAATCGAACCCACGGCGTCGTGCTTAGCAGCGCAACGCTTTAGCCATTGAGCCACCGCAGCGGATGAGTATGGAGGTGTATGAAGCGCCGTCTATGCAGACGTGGCCCGTGAGGCGGGAGAAAGAAAACGGAGAGGAGCGTCTTTTGAAGGGTGAGAAAGCGGAACCTAGCTAGCCTAATGTACTAGCTCGGGGCTACGCCGCCGCATGACATAGGCGCAGACACCGAAAGAATTCAGCATGTGAGCTTAGTGATTCCCATATATTACGATTTTAACTGGTTATTTGAGTGAGTTTGAGAAGTGCGAGAAAGCTAAGGAAACTTTATTAATTGCTATTTAACAGAACCGGTTGCTCCTATTTCCTTTTGTAACACCTGTTGAAGCACAACCTCATTTTCTCCTGGTACCGCACTAGATTGGAACGACCCTCCTAGCGACATCGCAACCATTACCTGCGCATCATTCTTCACAGAAAGCATTAATAAGGTTAGATTCTTGGCTTCTATGTTAGTTGCTTATGTTACCCACGCCTTATGTAATACCCCCCCGCGGGTCTTTAGGAAAATAAAATGCAATGAAATGAATTGAAACCGAATTGGTATTCATCAATTTAGAAAACGGAGCCAAATTTGTGGCAAGCACTGCGTTTTTCTAGCGTTACTCCCGCGGCCAAATGTCTGTATGAGGTCCAGATATTTCGTTTTCCCGCCCAGGTAATCAATCCTTAACGCATCTTTGCCGTACGATCACCTAGTTCTGTCGGGTCCTGGTTAGCCAAAAGGTGCTGTTGAAGCAGTTATTCAAGCCGTGGGAAGGAATTGCACAAACGACACGAAGTTGCGCCAAGCGGCCCAAAATAACCGTCGGTACAGCAGACGACAAAGCCGACGGAATGGTCTCGCCCACGCGACCGCCGAATGAGCACCTCTGGAGTGTGGGAATCGCTGGGAAATTCTCCGCGCCATGTATAGTGGGGTCCCTATAGATGGTATTCGTTGAAAAATTTGTCGGTCAATTTCTTCGCTCAGCAACACTGGAAACGGCCACAGACATGGCCGATGCGCCACGTACACGGCGCAGCCTGGGCCACTGCGGCCGCACGTCAAAGAAAAAAAAGACACCGGCGGGCGGCACCTGCTCCGTTCCAAGCCGATTTTAAACTGTGGCGCCAACGAAGATGTTATGAATCGCACTCACAGTGAACTCGACGCACTACTTTGTGTTCGGCAAAGAGTTCGTAACGTGAAACACAGTCATGTGTTTCACAGTCGTGCTTAGCACGGACAAGTGCCGCCATCCCGCGGAGCCCGACGTAACGAGTGACGGCGCACCGTGGCCTTCGCGATCGGCTACCGGCGGCGCGCCGCCGGCAGAAAATCGCGGAGGCCACGGGGTGGGCATGGGCGCACTCACACGGTTGCATGAAGGAGAAGAGGGGTGCCTGATCTTCGGGCCGTGCGCGCAACGCCGCGTAGCAACAGACGCTTGGCCAGAGATATGGCGGCGCACACTTGGTTGTCTGCATACATTCCACGCCATTGAATATCGAAGATAATGAGCCTAATAGGACTGTTGGGTTAAACTGTTGGAAGACATATTGTTGAATCTTCAGGAATCTCTCAGCCTGTCTTTTTGTCACAGCCCTCAAGCACGTTCCACTAGACGCCTTATTTTTGCAAGCTCAATCTTCCCTCCTCTTTACGATTCCGAAATGCGGCATTTGTGGCCTGACATTTGCACATCATTGCAACATTGCTTGCATCCTTTGGCACAATCCCCGTGGTCTTTTTTACTGGCCTCAACGGAAGCATTGGCTGCCTGTCACTCACAGGCTTGTTAACACGTATTATCGTTTAGTTGGCGTATATTCCATTCCACCAAATTTAGAATGCCCTTTCCAAACACTCTGTTGTACGCTCGGCCATTATCAAGCGGAGGAAAGCTGTTGCTTTACAGCAAGGTCGGCACCTGAGCTAATGCAATGACACCACCGACGGCTAGGCGTGACTTCGCCTCTCTGCACCCGGCCATTGGTTCTATGTTCTGCAACAGAATAAACAACTGGGCCAGTACGTATTGGTTCAAGGCTACTGGCGCCATAGAGTTCCTTACTATTTTATACTAGAGGGAACTCTGGTGGCCGCAAGCATTCTGGTAAGTACCGGCAGCCATTTTCCACTTGTGCGGGGCATACTCATGAACAGCCTGGAAAATTGCGTGCGGCTTTAAAAAGGCAACTGTAATGGGCGAAGCCACTTAGGGGCGGGGCTGTTGTCTCATGTTGTCGTCGCAATAGCAGTCTCGCGTATTCACGGTTCTAACGCAGAGAGAAAGCAGGGAAGCACGGGAACTAAAACACCAGGCAACGGCACTAAAGCACAGCAAAAACTGCTGGGCACACCCCTTTACTCCTCGTGCTGGATGACTTCGTGATTAAAACAGAGTAGACTTTTACAGGACAGCTGCACACATCTATCCCACAAGGGTTTCATCTCCGTCGGCCAAAACGTAATAGCAAAAATACACTTACACATTGCATGCTGCGCTCCTCCGCAGGTTTCACGTTAGTAGAGATGTTTTATTGCAACATACTACCTAAATGTGCTGAATTAATATAACAATGGTGCTCCAGTAACAAAGATAGTGAGTGACCGTTAGAGCACAAGTCCCCACAAGCGGGTATGTGTTTGAATAAAGCGGAGGCTGACCTCCCAGCGGCATCAATCTCCCAGTGATTATATGTCGCCCGTAGCGACACGGCGGCAGCTCCATCGACAGTGCTTCGACACGAGAGCTGTTCCCGGACTCCAGACCTCGTTTTGATTCTGATATGGCCAGACCTCGTTGGAACCTATTGCCCGCCCTGCCAAGAAACATCTATATATTGTGGTGGACGTCCTAGTCTCCACGTGAACCCCAGCCTGGAACTACTAAGCAAGCGAATGCTCATACCCCTGCATCGAGAAATCGACGACGCCAAGGCGTCTCTACAGCAGGCACCCATCGTGTGCTCCGGGTCTCTTCGCCAACGCGAGCCAGCCTTTTATTGGCAACGATGACTCCCATGCCGAGAATTGGATGTCTGCCAACCAAAGGGTGAGAGCCTACAATCGATGGGATGATGAAATGAAGCTGAGCAATATGGAGTTCTCCCTCAGCGAACTCGCCAACACGTGGCTTCATAACCACAAAGCGCGCATGGGGACTTAGTCTGCATTTAAGACTGAGTTCCTTAAGGCGTTCGGTCGCCTCCCTGTGCGCAAGCTTCGCCTTGAACAGCGGCTTTCGTGCAAGCACAGCGAGATGACGAGTTACACCAATTACATTGAGGACGTTGAGGACCTTTGCAAGCGGGTGGATCCTGCGTTGCCTCAGTCCGAAACCGCACACTGACCAACGAAGACGCTCCACGAGGGTCCGTGTCGTCATTGCGCATACCTTCCGACCAATCAGTAATCCAACTAATTATTGCTAGAATATGTTACTCACACAAATGCACAGAACCGTTTTTAAGGATTTTCTGACAAGTGTGTGGCGCCCCCCAACCCTGATATTCGTTGGGCGCTAGGTTCAGTGGCCCCACCAGGCTCGGTGGGCAACATTGTGTGTCACCGAAGAATAAACACCGCCGAACGCAGCAGCTCGCGGTCAGTCCCCGTCGCCACCAGCACGCTGCATGTCGTCACTCGGCTGGAGGGTACCCCTACCCTCCCAGGTTCAGAAACGCGGGGCTAAATCGTGACACTGGCGACGAGGGACGAAGCCATTGGAGAGACCGAAGCCATCGAGAACGCCGAGACACCGCCCCCTCAAGCCAGCCGCCATTACGCCATGCCGCTGTAAGGGAGGCTAGAGCCATTCGAGAGTGAAGGGTCCGCCTGGCCGGTGTACGAGGAACAAACCGACGTGTTTTTCCGGGCGAACGACACCCCCGCGGCAAAACAGCGCAACATTTTCCTTGCCAGCTGTAGAGATCCGCGTCTACGCCCACCTGCTCGACCTGCTCAAGCCGGCCACGCTCCATTACAAGTCACTGGGTGAGCTGCTCACGACGCTACACTCGCACTACAGCCCAACTCAATCGACGTTAATTGAGCGCTTCTGCTTCAACAATCGGAGCAGCCGAGACGGGGAGACGCTTGGGCAGTTCGTCGCAGCGGTGCGGCAGTTTGCGAGCGCCTGCGCCTTTGGGGAGCCGCTCGACTTGCTCCTCCGGGACCGTTTCGTCTGCGGCATGAACGACCCCGCCATGCAGACGCGACTCCTGGAGCTTCCCGACCCCTCGCTGGACGACGCCGTGAAGGCAGCGCTGGCGATGGATTAACGGCGGTGAACAAGATGGCGAAACGGCATGGCAAGTGCGTTCGGTGCGGTGGTGACCATCCCCCTCACAGTGCCAGTTCGCGCAAGCGGAGTGCTTTGCGTGTGGGAGGACTGGGCGCATTGCTCAGGCGTGCCTAGGGGCGGCGAAGGCGAACGGATAGAAGCAGCAGACGGCGTCGAGCACGTGTTCCGCGCCAGCCTACGGCCAAAGGAGTCGGCGCAAGGGTTTAGGCGGCGGGGGCGTGCGGCAGTACCTTCCGCTGCAACGGCTAGGCTTCCCGTCGTGGCCGAAGCCCCACAGATTTTCGACATGTCGCACGCGGGTACAGTGCAACCGTCGGTGCCACCATACATGCTGAACGTCGAAGTCTGTGGGCGCCCCATCTCCATGGAGCTGGACACAGGGGCCAGCATGTCAGTCATGGCTGGGAAAGCCTTCAAACGCCCCAACCCTGGTGTGTCCGTCGAGGTGTTGGCGTCATGCTGCGTAGCTACTCCGGACAGCTCGCCCAACTCGACGGTGAAGCCCAGGTCAGCGTTCGCCTTGGCGACAGGGAGGCCACCCTGCCCCTGTACTTGACCAAGGGGTCGTCACCGACGCTGCTGGGCCGGAACTGGATCAAGGCTTTCGTGTCCGGCTGCCAGAGTACCAGGAAGCAGTGCAGGTGGTGGAAGACGTCCCGAGTCTCCTGACCAAGTGCAAGGCCCTGTTCCAGCCAGGGGTGGGCACATTCCCATGGACGGCGGCCAGCATGCATGTCCCAGAGGGAGCCCGGCCCCGGCTTTTCAAGCCGCGCCCACTGCTGTTCACCCTGAGGGACGCGGTCACCCAAGAGCTGCAACGGATCCAGCGAGACGACATCCTGGTGCCCGTCAAATTGCCAGAGTGGGTCCCTCCCATCGTGCCAGTCCTCAAGCAAGACGGCACTGTCAGGGTCTTCGGGGACTTCAAGGTCACCATCAACCCCGTCGCTAGCGTGGAAAAGTACCCGCTGCCCCGCATTGAAGATGTCTGGTCACCCCTGTCCGGGGGACGGAAGTTCACCAAGCTCGACCTCAGAGATGCGTACCAGACGCTGGTGCTCCAGGAGTCGTCCCGGACGTACGTCACCATATCGACAACGTTGGGACTCTTCCAGTACACGCGCCTACCCCTCGGCTTGGCCTCAGCACCTGCCATTTTCTAAAGGGAGATGGAAAACCTGTTCAGGGGCATGAGGCACGTGGCGGTGTACTTGGACGACATCCTGGTGACCGGTACAGACGACGAGGACCGCCTGCAGAAACTACACAACGTCCTGGCACGATTGCAGGATGCCGGGCTGGAGCTCAAGCTGAAGAAGTGGGTTTTCTTGGCCCCCAGAGTGTAGTACCTAGGTCACGTAATTTCCCAGGCAGGAAATGACCCTACAAGGCACTCTACAAGGTTGAAGCTGTGCCCAAGGCGTCCGAGCCCCAGAACAAGAAGGAGCTGCAGAGCTACCTGGGCCTCGTAAACTTTCACAGGAGCTTCCTGTCGAACTTGTTGCCGCATCTGCAGCCGCTCCATCTTCTGCTTCGAGATAGAGAGCAGTGGGCCTGGAAGAAGGAGCAGGACTTGGCCTTCTAGCGCAGCAAGGAGCTGATCACCAAGGCTCTGGTGCTGGTGCACTTCGATCCAGCCAAGCCTGTCGTCCTGACTGTAGATGCGTCGCCGTACAACGTGGGAGCTGTCTTGGCCCACCGGGAGAAGAATGGCCAGGAACACCCTGTATCATTTGCATTCCGTCGGCTTCATGCGGCAGAGCAGCGGTACAGCCAGCTGAACAAGGAAGGCCTGGCCCCCATGTTCGGGGTCGAGCGCTTCCACCAGTACCTGTGGGGCCGGAAGTTCGAGGCGGTCACGAAGCACAAGCCGCAGCTGGGACTGCTGGGGCCTGCCAAGGCGGTTAATGTGCAGGCATCGCCTCGAGTTGTGCACTGGGCCCTGAGGCTCGCGGCCTACAACTACTGGCTGATCTACCGTCTGGGAAAGGACATGGCACCTGCTGACGCCCTGAGCCGACTGCCCTTCCCGGAGGTGCCTGCTACTGTTCCTGAACCTGCCGAAGTGTTCATGCTGGAGCACGCTTATCCGGAGGTTCTGTCTAGATCGGCTGTGTCGCAGGCGACCAGGACCTAGTTTTGTCGCAGGTGGTCAAGGCGTTGTCACGAAGGGAGGAGTTGGCTGAGCGGACGTACAGCCACAAGGCCGCCGAGCTGAGCCTGCAGCAGGGCTGCCTGCTGTGGGTCTAGGGTGGTGATTCCGCAGAGCCTGCGGTCCAGGGTCCTGGAGTTGCTGCAAACGGGTCGTCCAGGCGTGTAGAAGACCAAGATGGTGGACCGGTCCCTCGGTTGGTGGCCTGGCCTCGACCAGGACATTGCTCGCAAGGTGCAGAGGTGCCAAGTCTGCCAGGAGAACCAGCGAGCCTCGCGCCATGTGGAGATCACCTCCTGGCTGTTCCCGGAGAGACCCTGGTCCCCCCTCCACGTAGATTTCGGGGAGCCCTTCAAGGGACACTACTTCTTGGTGGTGGTGGACGCCTTCTCTAAATAGATGGAGGTGCTGCCGGTCACCACTCCGTCGGCAGGGGCAACCATTGCGGCGCTGCGGCAAGTCTTCCCAGCCCGGGGGTTGCCGGACGTCATAGTGTCTGACAACGGTCCCGCTATCGCCAGTGAGGAGTACCTTACCTGGCTGACGAAGAACAGAAGCAGTCGGTTGGTGGTTCCGACGTACCACCCTGCGTCGAATAGTGCTGCCGAGCGGGTGGTGCAAACTGTCAAGGACAAGCTCAAGAAGAGCAAGGCTGGGGATTTCAGGGTACAGGTTGCCCAGGTCGTTTCAGTACCGTACCACAACCCATGACTTCACGGGCTGTGCCCCCTCTGAGCTCCTGTTGGGCTGGATGGTGAAGACACCGTTGGACATGTTGCACCCAGGCCTCCGGTCCACAGCGCTCCTGAAGCAGCTCAAGCAGAAGCTGGTGGCTGACAGAGGTTGCGTCATGGGCTCTTGCCGGAGTCTGGGGCTCCGTTCTTCACAAGAAACTTCCGGCCGGGCCACCCTGGTCTGCCGGGCACGTGCTCTCCTACCAGTGCGTCGTCGCTGCTCGTCCGCATGTCGGACGAGACCACGTGGCACCGGCACGCTGACCATGTGAGGCCTCACGTGGCAACCTCAGCCGCCTCTTCAGGAAGCCAGCAGGTAGGGGAGCCACCTACACCGACTGCTGCCAGCACAGAACGAGGGGCTGGTGCTACTCCCGCCACTGTGGCGCTACGTGCAAGTCCGGTGACACCTGCAAGGCTGGCAGCTGGTGCGAGAGTGACACAGGCGGCACCCAATGCTGCCACAACTGCTTCGACACCTGTGCTCAGGTGGAGTGAGAGACTGCTGACACCGCCGGATCGCTACTCGCCGAGGTGACAGGCGTGGAGTTTTTGTGTTTGTGTGGACAAACAAACTTGGGGGCGAGGTATGTGACAAGTGTGTGGCGCCGCGCAACCCTGATATTCGTTGGCCACTGGGTTCAGTGGCCCCACCAGGCTTGGTGGGCAACCTTGTGTGTGGCCGGAGAATAAACACCGCCGAGCACAGCAGCTGGCGGTCAGTCACCGTCGCCACCAGCACGCTGCATTTCGTCACTCGTCTGGAGGGTACCCCTACCCTCTCAGGTTCACGAACGCGCGGCTAAATCCTGAAAGATTTCGCTCGCGGCGCCGCTTAAAGGGTGAAATTGTTTTGTTACAAAGGACACCGCTGATGAGCCAAAAAGGCCTGACAGGTCATGTACACGCATTGCCAAATTGCTCTTTCAAACGGCTACAGGTTGCAAGGGCACATTCTGATTACGGTGTTGGAGGTCAAAATTTTTTAACTTTTAAAAATCCCACCTCACCGAGAGTTAAAAGTGGAAAAATAGTTTTTCAGATATAATTTTTTTACCAACCGCCATATGAGATATGGAACTGGTTTTTGCTGAGATAGGCAACTTACTCAGGTCTCTAAACGCTGTTATACAACATTTTTCACTGACACCCTTCCAATAAAGGCAAGCAGGATTTCGGGTAAACACTGTGTTTACACTTTTGTAAATACCCACCCAGCCAGTTGATATCTCCCATTCGTTTTTTCTTGAAAATGCTGCCCATTTATTTGCCCAAAAACCACTTTCAGAATGTAGTCCTAACATGCGGATAAGAAGGCCAGCGAGATTTCTTATTCTGCATCCTTCGGACGTAAAATTCAGTTTAGGTTTCCAACGTTCGCTTAGCGGTCGCCATCTGTTGACATCTTCGGCAACTACGCGTCTCTCGCAGGAGCATGTGTCATCTATACCGAGAAAAAGAAGTGCCCGATGGACTGACTGAATGGCTCATATGCAATGGTAATATGTCTAAATGGTACTACCTTATCCTCTTTTCTTATGGTTATGCGCCCGACAGCCGTCACAGATTGAATTTGAGGCATTCAAATAGATTGGCCTGTGTCTCGTTTGCTAGATTTGGCTCCGAGATCACGCCCTGCGAGCTGTTGAGGCTGCGGTTGGGCGTGACCTTGTGTCAAGATCGGTAATTCGGGCCTGCTTCAGGAGTCTGTGGCCTGCTGTTGACTGCGTACCTCGACCAAGATCTCGCCGGTTCTTTGGTTCCTGGTTTTATAGTATTCCGCTATAATACTTTATAAAACTTTCGAAATCAAGAACATGGGCTGTGAAGCAATGGGTCTGGCTAGTTTAAGAGATTCGATTTTCAAGAAGTGGGGTAGTTATTAGGTTTTGAGATTGTCATGGCGGAAGGGGTGCGTCGGTGCGGCCCCTTTTAGGGGGCCGACTATTGGGTTTAGGGAATTTAGAAAAACCATAGAACATGTATAAAAGCCGAGGACGGGGGTACTTTCTTCGCTCGGATTACCCTGATACCGATAGAGGTCTCGGAGCTCCCTGCCTGGCAAACAGACAGGGCGCCCATCCGCGGGAGCTTGACCTGGGCTCCGACGGCCACCGGTTGTGGCTTCTAACCTTGGACTTAACACTTCTAGCGACGACAGATTACAGCGTGAGTATGGAGGCTCAGAGTGCGCGGTGTCGCCAACACCGTCCCCAAGATTGCTCAAGGTGTCCTGTGCGGGGAGTATTCTAGGGGAGTATGCGGGGAGTAGTCTGCTATAGCAGCCAATCGCCATACTGACGCAGCAGCAAGGAACCAATTGGCAGCTTTCCAGCTGAGATTTTTTTACATCAGGCATACCCTCATCAAGCAGGGCGACACTTATGAGCAACCGAAATGACAAATACTTAGCCCTTTTGAAGGTCAATAAAAGTGGGGTAATGAAACATATACAGATTACATTGCAATTTTCCAGGCTATAGTCTGGAATGCCATAAATATGGAGCGATTGTGGGGGAGACCACAGCGAGATAAATATTTTTTTGAGCCCGACGCAACTCCGCCATTAACATTAGGAACAATCTGTGCAGACAAACGTCGGGCATCAGAGAAACATAAAAACATAGGGGAAATTTAAAAAAAAACGACTGCTAAAATTTTCTTGAATAAACAGACTCACTGTGGACACAAACGTCGTTAAGAACAGGTGCATAGACAGCACGGAGGAAATTAAAAAACCAGAGAAAATTGTGGCACACAAAAGGCGTGGGATTTCTTCGACAAAAAGGCTTCGATAAAACACCCAACGATGGCACGGTGTTCAAAGAAACGGCGTTTGATAAAATAGTGCTGGATAAGCTGTTTTGACTCTATCGTCACATGTGTGTTCATGATAGGACGTTTAGCAGCAGGCATGTTGTTGCAGCGGAAATATATGATAGGTAGATGCCCCATCGTGTTACACTCCTGGCAGTGTACGTAATTTAGTCAGTTGTTCTTAGGTATTGTAAGCTATTCTGCAGCTAGCCACCCGTTATTTTCACTCTGCACTCTGAGCTGTAAATAAAATGGTATATATCTGTTACCTGGGAGTAAGTGCAATATCTTTAAACCTGCACGCCTGTGCATTGCGCTTTCAAGGCGTTTTTTAAGAGCGAAGCTATTTAGCTAACCGTAATTTTTTCAGCCCACCGTTAAAAATACCATGAACTTCCCCAGCGCGAGCGGTAGCGCGTGCCTCGCTGCGACCGCCGGGCAGTTAACTAAACCGAAAAAAGGACGTGCGCTCGTGTTGACGTGACTTGCGGCAAACCCCCAGCGTGATCGGCGCACGTTTGCAAGCGGAACATACCCTTATGGGTGATTGGCCGAGATTGGCAAAAAAAAAACTTTAGCGTTCGCTGTTATTGAAAGAAAACTTGCGTGGAACGAGAAAAACGGGCCATACCGCACGCCCCTCTTAGGGCATGTCCAATGATTTTGACTTCCAATAAAATGAAGGGAACTCACACCTATAGCAACAATGATGGAGTAAAGGTCGTTACGGCCGCAGCGACGAAGCACATCGGCTCCATTCGTGGGCCTAAACCATCGGCATGGTCATGAAAGTTGCATAAACCTTCCTACCTTTAGGTCCTACGCGTTATTGTCCGCTCCGTTGATTTTTTCGTAGGTATTTTTGGTTGATTTAAAATTTCTGTAATCTGGAAATACAAAATGTGGGCTAAAAAACAATACATAGTGCCAAGTGCGTGAAAAAACAACACGAACTAGTTCACTTTATTATTATTACTGTGTTATTGTTGTTTCCTTTTTTTCATTTCATGTTGAATTCGTGTATTCCAATATACCTACATATTTTTGAATGGCACAAGCACCCATTGATTCTCCTTGATATTCTGCATCGACCTCAGTCTCGTATCTACATCCGTTCCATCAAAAATGTCAGTTAACAATATAACACTATCGCTACGAGAAGACCAAGATGGCCGCAGTAGGGCACGCCGCTGTGCCCTGACGATCAGTACTACGAAGCTGGGTGTGGGGCGTGCAGCCTGCTCGAACGTTTTTAAACGGCTATATTGTAAATAATGTATATAGATCATCTCGTCCTGTTAATAGATCCCTTGATAATCAACATGGTTCGCATCATCTGTTCTACAGCCACGTAACATTTTGGTGAGGTGCGGGAGAGCGATCCTCATTGTGGCCCCAGCCTCGCGTGGTCTCGACTTCTCAGGACATTGCTACAGGCCCTTTTGGATCACGCCGGTCCGCCCATGTCCTGGTGAGCCACGGACATGACCTTCCCAGCCCCGCTTCCCCAGCCAGTTACCCGCCGTGACCCGTCGTCATGACCAGCCGCGATCCAACGAGACGTCGATGCCTATCCTTTCCCCAGTTCTCCGGCGTGACTCCAAGAGCTTTAGACGCTGCTCCATTGCATTGACGGGCATCGCTGTTCTGCGGCCACTGCTGACCGAATTCTCTATCATCAACCGTGGTGGTCAGAAATTTTCGACTCTTTTCTTCTCTCTTTCCTATTATCACCGCACTCGAACAGTTTCTCCGACCTCGACCTGGACGGTCGACTTCGACGCGGGATTTATGTTACGAGAAGATCTAGAAGGCCATAGTAGGGCATGCGGCTGGGGCCCCACGACCAACGACGATGAAGCTGCGTATAGGGCGTGCCGCCTGGGCCAGCGCTATGCAGCGGCTGTCCTATAAATAATGTATATAGACCATGTCGTCCTGCAAAAAGATTGCTTGATCATCAACCATGGTTCACGTCATCTGTTCTACCGCCAGGTAACAATAATAAAAAGGGGAACAAATGCGTGTCTTGGGTGAAGCTATCAGATGTGTATAAGAAATGTGCCTTTACGTAAAGGACATGGTTAAAATGTCACTGAATAATTGCGTATACGTTTGTAAGAACATGAAATTTTTTAAAACATTGCTGGCTCCTCCGCCAGTATCGGCTACAATCAGCTCAGCGTCCTACTATGGACGATAAAGAACGTAATGGGAAAGCATGTTTTAACCCTTACGAGTGCCCTTCCAAGATCCCTAAGTCTTGCATTAGTCAGGTAAAATGTTTGCAAAACATAAAGAAAATGAAATAAACCTAGTTTCCTTTTTATGCTGCTGTCTTTTTTCTTCTATGACTCTGCAAAGAGCAAGAGAACGGCCCAGCTGTCCCTCGCTAACTTTCTTCGGTGTGTGCAAATGCTTCTCATTTCGGATATCCTTGCAGCCACTTAGCGGCGGCGCCCGCCGTCCTCAGCTGAATTCGTGCTTCTGGACACCTTGGGGCAATTTTTCGTCACGTGGTCCCAGGGTTTTCCGAGTCAACGTGGACTCAATCGGACCGATTATCGGCCGCTGTTTTGTCAAGCAAACTCCGGCCAATTTACTGCTTTCAGACCGGATGCGGAGACGCGGTCCTCTCGAATTCCTTTCGCCCCCCACTTCCCCTCCGTCAACACTCCCCTCATATAAGCAGAAGTGCTAACAGCCGCCTGTTTTTTCGTATTGTGAAAAAGCCAAAGGCGACGAAGTTGTCTTCAAGGAAAACAAGTTCATTGGAGCGAATTTGCGCTCCCCAAACAACTCAAAGAATACACAGTGGGCGAAGTAGCACTCAACAAAGTGACGTGCGCCGGCGAGCGTCCTTGAATGAAATGCCGGGGCGTCGGATCCGTGGGCATTTATTTTTGGGCGCGAACGCCTCTCGAACCGTCGAATTATATCCAGAACACTGTAGATCATAGAAGATTGCTCTAGACTATTGACATTAGTTCGGAACGCGCTCCCTATCCGAAGATACAAACAGACCCGCGTAGCCGGGCGAATGAAGCAAACATAAATTAACAAAACCAATGCATGGTTTGCAGCAGTATTCCTGGAATTGTGGATGCTGCATATTCGTCCAGAGCAGTACGACAGTCGAAACATGTGCATATTTAACTTTAGTTGCCCTGGCACCTCTCGCTGGTGGTGTCTATGCCAGGACTCGTAGGTGGCCGGCTTGCCGGGTTAGGGCGCTAGGATGTAGCGGCAGCCGCTGTCTATACTGTGCACCGCACAAGGTGTTTTCGTTCCAGTCACATCAAAATGTCTCGGGGTTTTTTAATTATATTTAAATAACGCATTAGCTGAGGGAACACGAAAGAAACTACACACTTCAAAATACGCCCGCCCCGAACCGTCATTTCAGGGCCAAAATCAACAAAAAATGTTGTTATGTGTATTTACATTCATATTTTAGCTGCTGATAGCTACCATCGTACCGAAAAACCAAATGTACACATAAAAACCGAGGACAAAATAACCCAGCGATCATCAATGCAGCTAAAAATAGCTAGTACAATTAGCAATTTAATAAACACGTAGGTCAAAAGCCTAATTTTACAGCCGTTTCGCCAAACCGTCTTTCCAAATAATGTATTTCTTGATATTATCTGACTCCCTTCTTTTAAAGTATGATCGCTCGGTATATTCTTGATACTAACGTTGATTTCTACGTCGCCTGCTCTCAAAACCTTAAACCTGTCTTCGGAAACACGTCGGTGGGACTACTGCGCCAGCATTTCGTGCCGTTTATGGGTGCGTTCTTATGCAGTGAGCTCAAAATAGGCGTAAATTTTTACATGCTTCGTTACATTATAACGCTGTTAGTAAAAACTGAATGACATTAAAACAAGCATAGGCAAACAAATACTTATAGTAATGAAAACTAACCTACTGGAACCTCAAGAAAATTGCTATGCTCCCTAGAACCTGTTCACCCCCTTTCGTACATCACTACGGATTTTCAGTAAGAAACATCTTCTTTCTCTCTCGTTTTTGTGTCATCAGAAATTGAAAAAATGTCGTG
The DNA here is from genome assembly GCF_048455015.1 of Haemaphysalis longicornis. Classification (NCBI taxonomy): domain Eukaryota; kingdom Metazoa; phylum Arthropoda; class Arachnida; order Ixodida; family Ixodidae; genus Haemaphysalis; species Haemaphysalis longicornis. The sequence continues at coordinate 2,485,998 of NW_027526306.1, forward strand.
TATGGCTTAGATATCATACAGTAAAAATTTGAGACACCGACACTGACACCTTCTCGCTAAAATGACTTAAACCACGCATCTGCAAACTTTCAAGCACACTTCTTAAGCCACAGAACTGCAGAGGGTATTTGCCTCTTCTAAGGCATGGTGACAAAATCCCTAAATACTAGCATTTCTCTGTTTCTCTGACCTTCAGTGTTAGTGAAGTTTAGATCAGAAATACACCTGTGTTCGACAAGGCTACTTGGGATTCAAAGTAACACAATCGCGTGTTACACCTTAAGACCGAACCGTAAATGTCAGCTGTAGCTTTCTTTTTTTAACGGTATTCATGCAAACTTTGCCTGCTTTTGATATGTGAGCTCTGTTTATCGACGAGTGTACAGCAGACCACTGCGTTCACTTTTGATCTCTTGTCGTTCATAAATGTTTCTCGCCTTTTTTAATCACACTCCACTTCAGCAAATATGTGCACTTTTAATTCTACCTGTTTTTGATATCCGAACTTTCCCTATAAATGATCTCACTTTGTATACCTTATATTCGCCATATACCCGGGACCAGTATAGTAAGTGAGCATTTCAAAGAAACGAATAAACAAGAACATGAAAATCTTCCCAATCAAAGTTAAATCACGTCTGCTTCTGTGAAAGCATTTTCATTTTTCGGCTTGCACTCATTTTAAGCAAGCACATTCGTTTCGGTTCGCGTGAATCACATCGATAAATAACACGGCCCTTCCATGTTTAAACGACGACCGGCCAACATTTCTCAAAACAGCAGTATTGTTTCTTGTTGGGGGAAGGAAAAGTGGGGGTTAATTATGCTCTAACGTGCTGGCAAGCACAGAAAACAGAGAGACACTTTGCACAGGCTTTTTAGGAAATATCAAGCAAAAAATAAACGTTCTTGGGCCTTCTGCATTATGGAGCCTCGTGATTGCGGTTCTCTAAAAGGTATCAACAAAAGAAATCTGAGTCCCAGAGGAAAAAAACACGATGTGTGCCCCGCAAGCACTCCAAATGCACAATTCCCGAAAAAGTGGTCGGAGAAAACAAGGTCTTTCTGTGGCTTTAAATTTATGTTCGGTTGACCATGAATGACGCGCAATGTCTTTGGTTGATTAAGTTGATAGATCACTTGGATTGCGAGGATCGGGTGTGCATACCCTCGATCTAACCACAAAAACATTATGACGTCTTCTTTTCTAGTAAATGCTGCTTTGTCACAGCTGTTCAATGCTGTCTAGAAATTTTGGTACTTCGAGTCAACTCTGTAAGAGCCTAGCCAGAACTACACCAATCCCGGTGACGATGATTGCGCGTCCAAAAAGACAGAAAATAAAGAGATGATGGCGAACGCACACATCGCAGCAACGACAATGAAACGTGAAGGCGGTATTGGCCAGTAATAATATTTGCTATGGGTTGACGAAGGAACATTTAAGATTCGCGCAATGTATATATACATATATATATATATATACATATATATTTATATATATATATATATATATATATATATATATATATATATATATATATATATATATATTATATATATATACATATATTAAAGTTGCAGTCCTTATTGCCAGTGCTGTTTGGCGTTTTAACAGTGTTTTTATAGTGCCGAATGAGGTATGATTGCCTTTTTTTTATGCAGAAATAAATCATTGAAAATTCAAGTCGAGAAAAAATGCGCCGTTTTTTCCGGAAGCGGGAATCGAACCCACAACCTCCGCATAACGCGTGCGGTGCTCTACCATTGAGCTAGTTCCGCGGCGACTCCCCTCTCGACTATACCGCGGGGTTTTGTATTTACGACTGCTCAGAGCCCGGTCAACTAGCGCCGCCCCTCGACCACCGCGGGAAGACGTAGAACGTCTTTTTCCCAGAGGCCGCACGTAAGACGTGGTCGGAAGTCGGGTATAGCCAAAGGCATTTCAGACTGCTGAAGCCAGAACCCTCGTAATGCATTTTGTAGAACACAGACGTACGGGACGAGGGATTCCGCAAGGACACATATCAAAGTTGTAGTCCTTATTGCCAGTGCTGTTGGCATTTTAACAGTGTTACTAGTGCCGAATGAGGTATGATTGCCTTTTTTAAGTGCGAATGCACTTTATCAGCGACCCCAAACCTTCCACCGCCGGCGGCGGCGGCGGCGGCGGCGTCCGCAGTCCTCCTCTCTCTATATAAAAAAAGAAACAGCATCCGGGGCCAGGTTTCGATCCGAGGACTTTGCGGCCGCAGCGCGACGCTCTACCGACTAAGCCACGGACGCTTTTTTTTTCTTTATTGCCTGACTTGGCATAACACAAAAGTTACATGCTCAACCAACAGGTTGATGTAATAACACCCTGCCACACTTTAAGCAGGCAGTTAACATTTGTGCACTTTCATCACACATAAATCGTTCATGATTCTCGCTACATCATCATCACACCCCTGTGCTGCGTGCACTTCTCTAAGCTTACACACATTTTCAATGAAATAATTTACCTCAGGCATAGCGTCCACGTTATTGTTACGTACTGCCATTCTGCTCCTCCAAATGGCGTGAAGGCCGAGCAGGAAAAAAAACATCGTATGGTATGACATCGTCTTTTATGTCAAGGTAACGTATTCCATCTAGTGTTAGTGGCAGATCTTTGTGGAAGGTTCGTTGGAGAACATCCCAAAAAAGCACCGCGTCCCAGCAATCCACAAAGACATGCTGTACATTTTCTGGCTTTTTACAAAGCCTACATTCGTAGCCCCATGGCAAATACATTCCCTTTTCATGCATCCATGTCAAAACTGGCAGGGTCTGTGTGTGTAACTTAAAGAAAAAGGTTTTTACCCCCCCTGTTACTGGCATACGTTTAACTCTTTTAAGGACGTTGTTAGTATGAGCTCCGCGGTAAAGCCCCCTGTACATAGGTTCCGGGCATAAAAGTTCAATAACATCACAATACAGACGTTTGCGCGTTACCTGAGACAAGTAGTCTAGTGTAAATCGTGCGTTCAAAAACCGGAAAGACGACACAACTTCGCGTAAGTACCCACTAACAGCGTATCGTTGGACACCTCTTGTTGACACAGTAAAATTAGGCATTGCCGAGGACAATCTAACCTGAATGAATGTTCGTATAAATGGGTCACACTGGTCGCGTAGAAACAAAAACCTTGACACTAACTGTTTTACAAACAGATTAGGCAGTCCCAGGCCCCCACCTTGTAACTTTCTAAACAAGCTGCTGCGCTTTGTTCGTTCGAAAGACGATTGCCATACAAATACTGCAAACATCCGATGAAATCTCTGAATGTTTGCTCTCGTACAGAACAGTGCCTGCATGACGTACCATAATTTAGCAAAAAGAAACATGTTGCATATGGTCGCTCTCGCAAAAATGGATGCGTGACGGCCTGCCCATGCAGTTGTCTGTGCGCGCATTTCTTCTACTTTTTCCCTCCAGTACGTGGTGTTCTCGCGGTATTTGTCGAAAGGAACCCCCAAATGCTTTGTGGGCGTTGATGACCACAATACGTTATCATAAACGCGGGGCGTCTCGTGCCACTCACCATGCCAGATTCCATTACATTTGTCCAGGTTCACACTGCTGCCGGTTACTTCGCAGAACTCTTTTGTCAAAGATAAGGTGTTTGTTACGCTTAACTGGTCAATACAAAATACGGCCACATCATCTGCATACGCGAGCACTTTGACCTCGGTTGCTTCTAAAACAAACCCATTGATTCTGCTACTTTGAATTATCTTTCTGCATAGTGGTTCCAAGTAAAGCGCGAACAGTAACGGTGACATTGGGCATCCTTGACGAACTGAAGCATTAACGTTTATTCTTTCAGTTAGTTCTTTGTTTATTATTACATTGGTCGAGCAGTTTTTGTATGCCATCTTTATTCCCTCAAATACCACCGACCCAACTTTAACGTGTTCTAAAACTGCAAATAAGATGTCATGAGATACCCTGTCGAAGGCCTTTTCCAAGTCAATTTGTAACATGGCCACGTTTCTGTGTTCGGCATCACAGCACTCCAGAACGCTCCGTGCGACGTGTATGTTAGTGCATATGCTTCTCCCTTTGATGCCACATGTCTGGTGTGGTCCGACCAAATTCTTCATGACAGACTGTAGCCGTTTCGCTAACACCTTCATAAATACTTTGTAATCGATGTTTGTTAAAGGGACACTGAAGTGATATGTAAACATTGTGGGATTACTAGCGCAAATTGTAGTCCGGAGTCCCCAGGCCATGTTTCGACCACTCTAGGCTCGTTTACGCGATTTTATTTAGTAGAAAAACTAATTCGAAAATGCTGTCCTCCTCTCTTTACGCTCGCCCATTTTCTGTGGCGTTTTCGTGTGACGTCAGGAGGGGATGAGCTGGCAATTGGCTGCGCCACGGCTGCGCTACTGCACGGCTCCCCGGCCGACAGAGTCAGTCGGCCCAGCGTTTCGTCCGCCGGCCGCCGGCAGGTCGTCGCAATCAAGGAGGTTAAAAAAAATTGCTTGGTCGCAATTCGTTCGCTTAGTTGAAACGAAGCCAGGACACGTTTGTGAATTGAAGAATGTTCCTTTCTTTACTTGGTTTGTTTGTACACTGTATCTAGCTCCAAGTCAAGTTCGCTTCACACAAGTGCTGCACAAGCGCACATGCGACGCTTCGCTGACTGGTACGCCAGTAGGAAAATATAAGGCCTCTTGAAGGCGGGAGAAGAGTCAGCGAAGTCAATATAGGTACTAAGGAAATAAAATCAACTGATATTTTTACCGTACAGCGTAAAACTAGGGCGCGGGAAGCACTTTTTTGCGCTGGGTGAACAAGCACAGCGGTCAGCAGCACGACTACGCATCTGCGAACGCTTTTCCGTCTACGAAATGCAATTGCTAGACTTGAGCTACTGTGGAAACTCGGGCGACGCTTACTGCACGATCGCAGTACAACAAATAGTCACCTAAGCTGCTTGAAATGCCAAAACTAAATAAAAGTGTAAACTGGTTGTACAATATATACCCTATATTAGCAAGGCCTCCGCGTCCCGCTCCGTGGCTCAGTAGTCTGGGGCGCTGGGTATGACACCGCAAATGTTTTGCAAGTCACGAGTTCAAATCCCCGCGGGTACGTGCTTTTTTTTTGTAAGTTAACTTTTTTGTTTTCCGCCGATGTTTTCTATATTGAGTTCACCTTTGTTGGGCCGCAACGTTCATGGCTACACGAACTAGTTCACAAAACGCGCGCAGGCTGGCACATGCATGGCGCGGTAGCGAGTTCTCGTTGGCGTGATGTTGCCATAAGCACCGACTGCTTGCAGGCAGTGGGCACAGGACAGAATGAACAGACCCTTGGCCTGGTGCGAACACGCTTTTTACGATACAGGCATGAGGGAGGCAAGCTCCAATTATGGGGGAAAAGCGCATGACATTTGGGCGTCTACGGGTACCTGGAGGGCGTTCATGCACTGCGTAGGTTTCGGCTAGTGAATGCTACGATTCCAAGCCGTCCTAGGAGGCTTATCTTTATGCATTTTTACAGCTGACAACATATCAGAAGCGCGGTACGATGATTACTGAGTCATTGAGAATGCCCATCCAACAACGCCACCGGTTGTGTTTTACAGAACCGAAACCGAAACCGAAACTTGTTTGGTTGCTCACCTTGGGCATCGTCCAATCACGGTGCCCGCTCCTCCTAACGTCACAGCTGTAGTTGGTGCGGCCGCCGCAAACCGCGCATGGTAGTTTTTCTTCTTTCGCGCTTTGTAAAATAATTACCGATTTGTCAATCGTAAAAACGATGAAAAGTGTGCTAATTTGAACCAGTCTACACAGTGCAAGCAAAAACGGGAGCTTGACAAATTCACTTCAGTGTCCCTTTAAAGTGATGGGTCGGTAACCTGTCACTTTGCCTAACTTTTCTGCCTCTTCACTTTTCGGTATAAGTACCGTGTATCCGTTGCTGAAAGACGGTGGCAGACATCCTTTCACGTAACTTTCAGCGTAAACCGTGTGCAACAAAGTAGTTACTTCTGACTTAAACATTTTGAAAAAAGCGGCATTTAGTCCGTCAGGTCCAGGTGATTTTCCAGAGTTTAGTTTATCAATTGCGTCTTCAATTTCTTGTCTACTAATTGGGTATTCCAAACTCCGTGTTTCGTCATTGTCAAGAGCTGGTAGCAGTTTTAGAAACTCCGTTTCATATCCGTTTCTTGTCGGCATTTTACGGCTGAAAAGCGTTCTGTAATATTCTGTGAAGGCCTTTTTTATATCGCTTTGTGCCATCTTCATCATCCCACCATACTCTATCTGCCTTATCTCGTGCTTGCGCGCGTAACTTTTTTCGTCAGCCAGTGCCCTCTTAGTTGGCTGCTCCCCAACGAGCAGCCTCTCGACACGAGCCCTGATAGCAGCTCCTTTGTATTTTTCAACTTCAAGCTTTTCGATCTTGGCTTTTATGTTCCGAATATCTTCACTAAAATACCCTGGTGTTCTTGTTTCCTCTTTAGTTAGTTCCATTAATAGGCTGCGTAAATCTTTTTCCTCTTTTTTTTCCAGATAGTGTAGCTTACCGGCCCGTTCAATCGCCATCATCTTTACGTCTTGTTTGAACCATTCCCATGCTTCGCCGGCACTCTGGCAATTCCTGTCGTAGTTTTCGTACAGCCTTTTTCTAACACTTTCCACAAAAACACTATCCTCCAAAAAGTTTTGTGTTGATTTTCCACAAATCCCAGTTGAATTCAGCTTTTCTCTTGACTTTTGCCCCCAGAGATATGGAAACAAGACAGTGGTCACTGAAAGCCTGTGGCTCTACTTGGTGATTGTAAGACTCTGAAGCCAGTTCTGAGGACACGTAGATACGGTCCAAACGAGCGTGGCTAAATCCTTGGAAGTGGGTGAACTTGACATCATCTTGAGCAGTCACAAAAGTGGTTACGTCATGTAGACTGTTTTCGGATAACTTGGTTTCCAAGAAATGTGCACTAGGGTCCGCAGGGGCATTCTTATTGGAACGGTCATAATTACTGAAGACACAGTTGAAATCACCCATGACAATTAGGCTCCTATCACAGACAAAGAACTTCGTTAGTTCTTCAAAAAACTTCATACGTGGCTTAGGTTTCGTTGGCGCGTACACACAGACAGTTCTGAATCCTTTTTTCCCAAACATGTAATCCGCAACAACGTAGCGCCCAGAAACACATGAAAAAACACTTTGCACTTCAATGCCTACTGAGTTCCTCAGAAACAGACAACATCCTGCTGAATTTCCCACTGCGTGACTCACGCACACGAAGTAACGATCACGGAAGGTTTCAACCATGCTGTCAGTCCCACTCTCGCTGTCAATTTTAGTCTCCTGGACTGCAAGTAAATCAAGGTCGCTTTCTAGCAAAAGCCTTCTGACTTGGTACTGCCGGCGTCTTGATGCCATACCTCTAATATTTAGAGTGGCCGCACGTAGTCGTGTAGAAAGCAAAGCCATTGTCTGCATTTAGTAGGATGACAGCATGGTTCATACCGATATCAAAACAATATCCCAAATCATTCCGTATGCAGCACTTACTTCGGCGGTTTGCTGCCGCGTACTGGCGACAACGAAGAGGAGCGCCGTTCTTGAGTCAGGACACGCCCCCCCACGTCCCACCACCAACCACTTCTTTTCTGCCTCCCGAAGTTTTCGTTCAATGTCCGCCTCCGACATCGCCGGTCCGTCGTTGCGGCGTCGCTTTGGCAGCGCCTCTGTTAATTCCTTGGGTGGGGCACTGTCTGCCGGAGTGCCGTTCTCAGCGCTCTTTTCTTCGTCGTGTTTAAAAGGTTGCGGGTCCTCGCCTTGGTGCGTCACTGTCGACTCCACGGTGGCCTTCGCTTTCGGTAGTTTTTCCTTATTTGATTCCACGCTGGGGTCACCGTGGTTTCCACCTTGAACCCGAGTCGCCTCGTAGTCGCTCGTTGTGCTGTCTTCGTCGCCTCCTCTGCGTCCATGTATTCTTCTGTACTTTCTTCAGCATTAGCGGCCTTCACCGCCACGCTGGCGTAGCTCCTCACGCAGTCCTGGCGCAAGTGCCCAAAAGCATGGCACTGCAGGCATCGCGGCGTCCGGCAATCCCGCCGAATGTGGCCGCTCCGCCGACACCTGAGACACACTGGTGCCCGTCCAGGCACAACCACCAGCACGGGCTCTCCCTCCACTTTGAACAGATGAGGAAGTGCTTCCGGCGTGATGTTTTCACTCAGCGTCAATCGGACGACCCGAGTCGTAGAAAGCGCCTTGCCGAAACCTGTTGACGAACTCCAGCCTTCCTGCCGTACTTCCTGAATGTCGCCGAATTCACTGAACGCCCGACGAAGGGCCTCGTTTGGCATGAAGAACGGTACCCAATGGACTTTGAAAGTAACTTCTTGCTTCGTCGGGTTTACGACGGCGCAGAAACGCCCCTTCACTTGTAGGCTTCCTTTGGCGAGCAGTCGTTCCTTGTCTTCCTCCGTCCGTACACTGACAAGCCAAACGTGGCCCATCTGATAAGAGTCGATACCGGTGACATCCTTCAACAGCCCCAACGTTTCAAGCGGGCTCCGAAAATCTTCGACGCGGTACGGCCGGGCGGCTAGGTCGCAGTGCAGAACCACGCAAAGTTTCATTCCTTCGCCGGAAGGAAAAGCCGGCAACAAAAAACGATACCCGGGTGCCGATAACGACTCAACCCGGCCAGCATCGGCCGTTACGTAACCTAGCTGAGAGCTAGCCATCCTGCGACCGCTCCGCTCGGAAGCCGGAAGCCGAATGACCAAGCCACGGACGCGACCCTAAGCCACGGACGCGACGCTGACTTCAGTGTTAGTAACGCGCCTTATATGTTTAACGCAGTCCTCCTCCCTATAAAAAAAAACCAGCATCCGGCGCCAGGTTTCGATCCGAGGACTTTGCGGCCGCAGCGCGACGCTCTACCGACTAAGCCACGGACGCGACGCTGATGTCGGGGGCGCTGCGAGCGCGCGCAGCGAGCGGACGCATGGCACATCGGCTCCGTCAATTTTTGACAGGAGCCAAGGACCATTCGACCGGACCCTTTCAATACTGCGTCCTCCGGACCCAGCAAGTTACCCGGACCACGAAGACATCTCCTTTTGTCAAGGTGGGCCAACTTGACATCGAATTCGAGCGACGGTTCCGCCCCGCCCTATGGCGTCAACGCATAGCCTCACGGCTAGGCCGACGCCTGGCCACGGAGAAACCACCGCTCCTTTAAACACGGCTGTCTCTCCCTCTCAACGCGGCTACGACCCCGAGGAAATGGCATGGTCGACCATCTCGCTCGCCGGGGAAGACGTTTCGGCAGCGGCGGAGCCCCTCCGCAACGAAAATTTGTTCCGGCTCGTGGAGAGACGCTCTCAACGACGGAAAGACAAAATGGCGGCGGCCACTGCCCAAGATGCTCCCGGCAAGCAGCTATCAAAGCAGCAAGCTCCTGCCTCGCGCAGGGAAAAGGAGCCAGCCAAACCAGCATGGAAACCCAAGCCTCTTCCGAAATTTCACCCGGACGATTTTGTGGTTGTCTTAAAGCCACGAAGCGCCGTGGAACTCGGAGCCATTTTCCAACCTGGTGAGCTTGGTCTCTCTCTGCGCACTTACCTGGGCGCGCAGTTAGCTGCAGACTTTAGCTTTGTGCTCTCCCGAGAGCAAAACCTTATTCTCGCAAGCACCCAGAACGCCTACGTGGCCGACCGCATTCTTGGGGACTTCGTGATCAAATCATCGAAAGGAGATGTGCCCCTCCGTGGCCACCTCAAACAAGGCGACGAAGAGGTTAGCTATGGCGTCGTCTCCGTAGCTAATCATGAGACTTCAGAAACACTGAAGGGTAGTATCCAATGGAGGCAGGGTACTATCCTTGATATTCGAAAATTTGGAACGTCCAACAGGGCCCGACTCACCTTCGCCGGGAAGGTGAAGCCACGGACTGTGTTATACAATTCAGAGATAATCACTGTCCGACCCTACCTCCGGACCATCCCGGCCTGCGGCTTGTGTGGCACCGTGGGACACAGGGCGGACACATGCCCAAACCCAAACCAAGATCGTTGTGGTCTGTGTGGCCAACACGCGCCTTTTGTGGAGGGGATGCGGGCCCCTCATGAGTGCAACGCAAAGTGTGCGGTGTGTGGTGGCGGCCACGCCACAAACTCAAGAGACTGTGCGGCGAAATACCGGACGCTCACCAAACTGGACGCCCGGAAAGGCAAAAACAAGAACCCAGCGGGGAAGCCGGCGAAACGTCAGCCGGCACACATCACTGGCAGCAGCGGTGACTCACCGCGGCGCAGTGACGTAAGGAGCAGCGGCACGTCTTCCCGCGGTGGTCGAGGGGCGGCGCTAGTTGACCGGGCTCTGAGCAGTCGTAAATACAAAACCCCGCGGTATAGTCGAGAGGGCAGTCGCCGCGGAACTAGCTCAATGGTAGAGCACCGCACGCGTTATGCGGAGGTTGTGGGTTCGATTCCCGCTTCCGGAAAAAAACGGCGCATCTTTTCGCGACTTGAATTTTCAATTATTTATTCCTGCATAAAAAAGGCAAACAGTTCATTCGGCACTATAAAACACTGTTAAAAAAACGCCAAACACCACTGGCATAAGGACTGCAACTTTGATATGTGTCCTTACGGAATCCCTCGTCCCATGCGTCTGTGTTCTACTATATATATATATATATATATATATATATATATATATATATATATATATATATATATATATATATATACATACATACATACACACATATATACATATATATATATAGTCTGAAAAGATAAAAACTCACATACACAGAGCGCGAAAAAAATAAGGTTAGTAGAGACAGAGACAATCGAGAAAGACGTAGAAAATAGAAATAAGTTTACTGACGTTTCAGGCAGAGGACTCCCTTTCTTCAGAGTACAAAATAAGATCGTTTCAGAGTTATATATATACAGAAAGTGTAGCAAGGGCGAGGGCAAGATAAGAGGAGGGAGAGTTTTTACAAATGGATCATGGTTGGTGCGTAGCAAATGAATGAAGAGACAGCAGGAAAATAAATTATAAAAAGGATAATAAGAACACACAGTCACGCGGCACGAACATAGAAAAAAAAGAGAGAGAGAGAACCAAACACAGAGAAAAAATAAAGAATTAAAAATAAAAATAAATAACAAGGTAAATTTCCCCTCCCCCGAGGCAACGGGGGTGAAAGAGGGGTCAAAACAAGATATGTCCATGCACGTGTTTGACATGGGCAAAAAGATTAGTCACGCGGAACGAAGAAGTTTCAAAGAAGATATGCAAATGCACACAAATGGCGCACATCGTCCCATACACACCCGTTCTAAGAATCAAAAGACACGTGGCTTCTGTTGGTGGGAGGCAAGGGTCGCGCCCTAAAGCAGTAGGACAGGCAGTTTCGACAGGAAATGAGTTACATTGGTATACAAAGAGCCGGGAAAAATAACAAGGTAATTTTCCCTCCCCCAACGCAACGGCGGTGATAGAGGGGCCAAAACAAAATATGCCCATGCACGTGTTTGACATGGGCATAAAGATTAGTCACGCTGAACAAAGAAGTTTCAAAGAAGATATTAGTGTACATTGGTATACAAAAAAAGGCAAGGTCAAGCAAATCATGAAAAGAAAGAAACAGGCCGGTGCACACGTATGACGCTGCAGCAGGTGGTATTCGTCTGGTCGGCGCATGGTGCCAGTTCAGGGAATGCCGAGGCGGTCAGCAACGATTATTAGAAAACAACAATACAAAAAGAAGGAGGACACGAAAGCAATCACACACGCTCGCGTTCACAAATTGATTACAAGGTTAGAATATCAAAGCTAATAATGGTGCGGCAGCCTCCTACACAGAACACAATGTCCAGACTTGTTCGTCAAATTTGGTTTAGTGAAGCCATTGTGCTAAAAAACGTCGTGCTAGCACGAAATTATACCCAACTACGGGAGCTCGCCAACTCATGGGAGAATATTATTGAGGGAAAGAAATGAACAGGCATTATACTAGCCTGAGAAATGTATCCGAAATTTTATTCGAAAGAAAGACATGTTAATTTCCCATAACTTTGATTTATGCCAAACGACGCTGATTTAAACTTATAGATAAGGAAGGACTCACGAACCTCGCGATCGTGATGCGTTTTAAAACTAGATTCAAGAATTTCGGCTTTTAGTTGTTCAAAAGACTGACCAGGAGTGTTAACATGCTTTGATAGAAGCAAAGAAGGGCAGGTTTTTACATGAGAGCGGTGATTGTTAAACCCGTCTTTCACCCCCATTGCCCAGGAGGAGGGGAAAATTACCTTGTTATTTATTTTTTTATTTTTTGATTATTTATGTTTTCTGTGTGTTTGGTTCTTCTCTCTCTCTCTTTTTTTCTTTTTTTTCATGTTCGTGCCGCTTGACTGTGTGTTTTTATTATTCTTTTTATAATTTATTTTCCCGCTCTCTCTTCATTCTTTTGCTACCCAGCAACCATGATCCATTTGTACGTACTCTCCCTCCGTTTACCTTGCCGCCGCCCTTTCTACATTTTCTGTATATATATAACTCTGAAACGAACTTATTTTGTACTCTGAAGAAAGGGAGTCCTCTCCCTGAAATGTCAGTAAACTTATTTCTAATTTCTACGTCTTTCTCGTTTGTCTCTGTCTCTACAAACCTTATATATAAATATATATATATATATGCATATATATATATATATATATATATATATATATATATATATATATATATATATATATATATATATATATATATATATATATATTTATATATATATATATATATATATATATATATATATATATATATATATATATACAGAGAGATAGGGCAGCAGTCTACAACGCCCAAGGAGGCATAGGGGTGTGGTTAGGCTCTTTTCTTTTTCACTACGGTTAATGAAGTAAACATTTTTTTTAATATACAGAAGAAAGAAAGAAAGAAAGAAAGAAAAACACGCACCCAGAGTGGGGACCGAACCCACGCCTTTCGATGACATGTCGAATGCCTTACCAATTCGGCTATCTGGGCGACTGTGTTCTCCTTCACTTTCTGGGCTATTTATATTTACTAGAAGTGTATCTGACGCTTGAGGGTGGTAGCCAGCGCCACTCTGACTACACGGGGAGAAGGGGACCTTCTTTTCAACCCCCGGGGCGTGACTCGAGCGTCTACAGCCTGCCATGAGCGGGTAACTGGCGGGAAGCCCTCTTATGCTACCTAGGCATCAAGACTGCCAGAACCGAGACCCTCGCTAGGCTTTCGCAGAATAATATAGTAAGGAAATGAGGGGCTCGTTGAGGGAATACAGAGAGATAGGGCAGCAGTCTACAACGCCAAAGGAGGCATAGGGGTGTGGTTAGGCTCTTTTCTTTTTCACTACGGTTAATGAAGTAAACATTTTTTTAATATACAGAAGAAAGAAAGAAAGAAAAACACGCGCCCAGAGTGGGGACCGAACCCACGCCTTTCGATAACATGTCGAATGCCTTACCTTATATATATATATATATATATATATATATATATATATATATATATATAGCGAATCACAATAGGAAATGAGGAGCTCGGTGAAATAAGACAGATACAACAGAATAAGGGTTGGCAGTCATGAATACCTCAGAAAGCAAAGGGGTAATACGGCAGGTCAGAGACAGGGATTAAGCATTTTTGAGTCAGAAAGTGGCGAAAAAATTCCCGCCGGGTGGTATCTGAACCCACGATCTAAAGAATTCCGGAATGGTTCGATGAATACTACGCTACCGGTGGGGCTGTTTCCCCACCACTTTATCGGGTATTTATGTTATGGTACTTTTTGTTCCCAGCACTTGTAGGTGGTAGCCAGTGCACCCAAACTACTCGGGGTGTATTTTTAACACCGGGCCGTGACTCGAGCGTTTACGACATGTCGAGAGTGGTCGACCAGCGTTCAACCCTCTTACGCTACCTTTGGCACCACGACAGCCAGAAAAAAGGCGCCCGATATGCATGTAGCGAATCAGAAATGGGAAATGAGGGGGGCCTGGTGAAATAAGACAGAATAAGGGTTGGCAGTCAAGAAAAATTCGGAAAGCAAAGAGGGGAATGCAGTAAGTCGTAGAAACAGATGCAGAATATCATGAGTAATATTTTACCGCATGAAAGTTTAATACAGTTCAAACATATGAGGCTCCATGGTGGTGACGCACATTTAATGTAGAAAGAGATGAAGAAGGGAGAAAAGAGCATTAAAAGTGAGACACGAAGGCGGCAATACCGAAGAGGTAAACTAAATAGCGTACAATATAACATAGCGCGAGAGATACAAGGGAACCATAATAAGACAATTCTTTTCTCTCGTATTATAACAAACGCCAATTGTTTCTCTTTTTTCCCCAAGGGCAATAAAGAACGTGAAGTTGTTTTGTACAAAGTGGTAAATGCGTCATTCTTGGATTCTTTTTTTGTTACGCTCGGTATAAACCTTGAACACAGAACTGCCTCTATATATCTTATCTGAAACGCGGCAACTGCGGCACTGTGGTTTCGTACATCTGATTGTCGTTGAACCATTCAATAATATGAATTTAGACGTGTTGGCTGTTGGCTCTGCTGTTTTTTTAACGCCTGGATTTTCCCTGCTCATCTATTTCTGGTGTTTGTCATATACATGCCAAATCAAACTTTTAAAAACTTGTTCCTCACATATTACAGTTGAGTAATTTTTTTTGTCGCTATTCTTTGAATATTCTGCAAATTTGTGTTATATGTCTAATTTATTCCTTGTTCCTCTTCGGTGCTCGCAGTTTGCAAGATGCATTATTTCACTGCTTCGTACACTCTTCCTTGGCAGCCAAAAGGCTGCTGGAAGTATTGACGAAATAAATAATGAAATACAAAAAAATGAGGGAGGGAGACGGAATGACATGAGGAAGCGCGGACTACAGAAGATTTAAAGTGATAGAGAAACGGAGGAATAAGAAACGGCAAAAAATAAAAATGTAAAAACGCCCTGGAGAGGGAATGAACGACAGGAAGGCACGTTTCTGTGGCTGGCGGAGGCGCGATAGGGGCACATAACTCTCCTAGGAGCTACTTCAAGGTGCGGCGAGTTACAACTGCTCTCGGTCAGCATCGGCTCCCAGTGGGGAGCAATACACATACGTGAACGATTTTAAAGCCCCAGATTGCGAGGGGCGCATTCTCGTAGGCCTCAAAGACGACCCCCTATAGCTCTACCTCGACATTTTCTGGTTGGTTTACGCCCGCCGCCAAAGACAAAATGTGCGCATCGGAGATATTTGGGAAGGGGATACAAGGGAGCCCCAAAGGACGTAGAATAGGGTCGGTCAAAACAAGCCGGCCCAGTCGGCTTGTTTGGACCGCCTTCGGGGACCATAACTGGCTGTTTCAAAGGCCCTATTTCAGACTGCACGAAATATCTTTCGCGGTCCTGTTTCTGTGGTAGGTAAGCGCTAGGGCTTGTGAGAATGACCTCATAGGTCTGTCATTACTGGCTAAAATGAGGTACCCCTTGGACAGGTTCTTGTTTACTTGAGGGAGAGGGAATGACCATTTAAATTTGGGGAAGGCGGCCCCATAATTTTGCTTTGATGGTGTTTTTTGGCCACTCAGTTCATTTTGAGAATAGATGCACGTTCGTACTCCTGATCAGGCAAAATGTTTTGGCTGGTTTTGTTTACGAAATTTTTTTGAAGGTGCGGATTGTGGTCACCTATCTGCGTTAGAAAGTTACTGTCATGACTGCGTAATCTTCTTAGTTTGCGGTGTCCTCTACAAAACTCTCTCGTTTGCAGTTGTTCGGGTGATGGCTTGTACAAGGTAGCCAGTGCTGCCTGTCGGGTGGTTTCGAAAAAGTCGGATTTAAACATGGCATATAAAATGCCAAATTAAGGAGGAATGAACCATCTGGGTTCCGCGACTCCAACCGTCAGGCGCCCTGGAAGTTGGTGTTGCACTGTGGTTGACGGGACAAATTCTGTACAATGATTGTGTAGGGGTCAATAAAGCAGGAAAAAACGCCCCGCGGAAATCCGAGACCTTACAGAGTGGTGCACAGCAATTCTTGTTCCCAGTTTCTAAGAAATTGAACGATGCGTCACATCAAGGAAGGGTTTGTGGCTTTCTTGGCGGGCGGAATTCTTCAAACGGCGAAGGTCGCGGCAACCAGCAAGTCGAATAAGAACGAGTTGGAAGTCGTGAAGGTAAGGCACAGGTGTGGAAACAGAGAACGCGTCAAGAACAGAAAGCGAATGGCTGCATAAGTGCAAGAAAGGAGATGATTCTGTTGTTTGCTGAACAGTGGTAACTAAAGGTCACACTGTGTCCCTGTTGGTATCCTAAGGGTGCATGCTAAAGGAATTGCAAGAAAAGCATGCAGCAGTTGAATAACTGACGTGGGGCTGCCTTGGGACAAAGACGCCGAGAAGTCCAGCAACGATGTCATAATGCTTTCGTGGTTAGAGCGTACATAAGCATGCCCCATCCATGAGGGCCAGCTTATCTTTCAAGTAAATATTGCAAGACTTCGCGCGCCAGTCATTCTCAACAGAACAAAAATCATAGTTCAAAGAAAGACCAAACCGGACCCAATGTTCTTTTTTATGAAATTGTAACGTTGCACTGCATGCGGGGCAAACATATTGCTTTATTCGTCTTGCAGACAGAACGTCTCTGTTCCTTTTAATAGAGAGAAGCGATATCACAAGGCTTCATCGTTCAGACGTTCCCGTAACAAGATTTTGAATTGCATCCCCCACTTATTTCTCTTGTGCAAGTCAAGCCAGTAAAGGAGTAATTAACTCGCACTTCCATTCCCCCTAAAGGAAAAGCAAGCTTCCAGTTTCCAGAAAATTAGCGTGCCATCGTGGCCACAAAACGGTTGCGCAGAGTGTGAAAGGCTGAATGCCGGAAATCGCGAACGGATCCCTGATTACAGACGCATTTATTTCTTGGTTGGGCGGGGTTGAACATTGTAAGTGAGTAGAATGATTTGGCTACACAACGAAAACCGGCAACAGCATTTGTCTTTTACATCATTTTAATTCTTGTGTATGCCGTGTCCCTTAAAAATTTTATTAGATTTAACTAGCTATCAGTGTCGTAACACTGCGAAAAGAAGAAATATTTCGCAAAATGCCAATTGGTATGTTGGTTTTCAAGATAAAAATCACTTTCAAGCTCGCATTTTTGGCAAATCAGTTCACGTAGTATGCTGGCTAAATCTAGCAAATTACTGTTATTTTAAAACCCCCGTCGAAGTCGGACCTTCAACCTACTAAACACGCGTACTGCCGAATACACACAGCGACTTTAGAAAAGTTGTCACGGAAGTTCGCCTGTGCTTTTACTTGTGTCAAGGAAATAGACTACGTTTGTCCTTTTGAAAAGATGGCACGCAAAACATGGCACGCCAAGGAAGCCGAACGCCTTGCTCTTATCAAAGACTTCTTCATAGCTACATAGGTTTTTGTCTCATTAGTAACCTTCGCTTCCTCTTTTCTTGAGACTCTGCGCAGATACAGGAAGGCCCATGCTCAGGTTTTGCAATTGAACAAGATATACTAAGACTCATTATAACGTAGTGCAAGTCCGAATGGCTAGTGCAATAGGGTATTCTACAGGTACTATTTGAGAGAGCATGCGGAAGCCTTTTGGTTTGAGCCAACCACGCAACAAAATTATGAAGCATTGAACGAAGACAGAGAAATAACCGTTTATTGTACTCGTTGCAGCCGGGTACTCTTACGGCCACGACCCCGCGCGAGGCATTATTATTGCAAACTGCCTTTGTAGTGACCCGTTCTTCAAGTTGGCGGTGGTTTGAGAGTTTGGAGTGGGAAAAATCACCTAGTGGTGGGGTTGATTGGGGATGTGAATTGGTTTGTAGGAGAGAGAAAATAATTTGTCGCTTACTCACATATAAGTTTTTTTGGGGGTTATGGGAAGTGAGTTGGTCCGTTTTATAGTGTGCTAAAATTTCGAAGTGTGCGTAGAGAGGTTCCAGCTTTGAGGAGAATCGGTAGTGCTTTTGCTCTCTTTCTATCAAAACGGCTCGGTGTGAATGGGCATTGGTAGCGCGGTGATCTTCCTCATTATGAAGAATACACTGGTATTCTCCTGATCATATAATATGGTCCCAGCGCTTTATGATGCATGAGAGATGCGGAAGTTGTGCTTATATTATTTAAATTGCATGCCATCACAGAAGACACACAGGCTATGCCTGCCAACAGCTTCTTTGTCGGAGTGTAAGTCCACACCCCTACCCTGCAATTCCCTCTTCGGCGCCGTATTGTTACATTTAATCGTCTTAGAAAGTGATCATCTAGGTCAAGCTGACAGTCAACGTACGGGTGCGATGAGCATGACATCAGATTATTATGAGCAGTAAAGTTCTTGCATCCGCTGATGAACATAATGGGCTTGGTCTGGACTGGTTCCCGAATATTATCACTGCTGGCAAGGCCACGACGAAATGGTTAAGATGTTGGGAACTGCTCCAAAGACATGGGTTGGGACTCGGCAAGGTCGGCAGGTGTCTGGAAGTAGCATCTGGTCGGATATCGAATTTTCTTGTTTAGTCGTTCACAGGATGGGGACATGGAACAAGTATCTTCAAGTGCTGGTGGTGGCGGGACGGCGGTTGTCCGACACAACCCACCTACTCTCGCTGATTACGCAGATGGCGAAACAGTTTTATTCTGGGGCGCGTTTGGTGTGTACCTGCACCAAAGAACACAAGAAGTGAACAATGACGGACGCATGCGATTTATTTGTAGTATTTACACGGAGGTCATCATAGAAATCCTCACGCGGTGTCGATTTCCAATCGAAGTGCGCCATGCTGAGCCTCGATAAATCCAACTGGTGGTCACGCGGTGAGGTCATGCGCCCGAAAAGTGTACCGGTGATTTGAAATATCTGGGGAAATGGGGGGAAGCAGCACTTATAACAAGAAAATGCAAACGTGATATATTTGGTGTTAGCCACTCGTCATCCTGTTAAACCTTTTTTCCTGGTTAACCTGGTCTTGCTTGTTTTCTTTCTCAATCAACATGGGCAAACAAGTAGATGGCGGTTGCAACGGATTACGCCGCCTGCTACGCCATCACTGGTGTTTGACGACTAGCTGTGCTACTGATCTGGCAGATTTCTTTTTTCGCTTTTTCGCAATGTCATTCTCCAGCATGGGGCTCCACGTCAGTTGCTTAGCGACCGTGGCCATTGCTTTCTCTCTCAAGGCATTGACAAAATCACCGATCCCATTCTACTGAACATAAGATAACCACAGCTAACCATCGTCAGACTAACGAACTTAGCGAACGCTCAAGTCGTACCCTGACCGATATGCTTTCCTGCAAGATTTCCGAGGACCACGGCGACTGGGACACCTTGCTGCCTGATGAGACGTTTCCCTATAATTTGTCACGGCATGATACGGATGCGTATTCACTGTTCTACCTATTACAGCCGTAAACCAACCCCAACACTGGACACCTTCGTGCCTAAGTGGGCACACCAAACATCAGTCCGATCGGAGTACGCCTGGGACGCCATTGTTGTGGTCACCATGCAATGCAGATTGTCGGAAACATGCTTTTTTTCTCCCGAGCTGATCAGAAAATGATTCCGATGACATCGGGTGGCGCACTTCATTCTGGGATCTCTTGTCCTACTTTGGAAACCTTCCCGCCGTGTCGGGCTTTCAGAAAAACGTGTGCCCCGCTACTGTGGTCCATTTCACGTCTTGCGCCAAGTTAACGATGTAACGTGCGAGATTTCCCCAGTGGCGTCAACCCAGTCGAGGCACCGTACTTCTAAAGACATTGTAGATGCTGTATGACTTAAGCTTATTTTCCGCTGCATGCTGTAACCACAGAGCGCCGCGACGGCGCTAATCCACCCTTGGAATATTGACACGAGGCACCAAAATGCGAATAACAAACTATGTGGCTATGGGAGATTTCCAGAGTTTTCTGAGATTAACAGCGCGAAAGAACGGGACAACTGAGGGGTAGACTAACACAGCACTGAATAACAAGTGAAGCTTTATTATCGCTGGACAGCTATGAATGGGAAAAAGAAGGGTGACACTTGACGCTAGACATAAGAAATGTTTTACACACAATAACAAAAACGCAATGCTGCGCAATCTAAACACAGTAATCGGCGCACCTAAAGCAGACAAGCGCAAACAGTCCACCACATATCGGAGGCCTCCTCCGCACGTGGAATCTTCAAGCTATCTAAATAACTGATTTCTTTCTCTGTAGGGGCGATGGAGGGTGTGCTGACACAATCTCGCTCCCGCTTCTGAATTTGCCATGCCTCTGGTATCTCTTGCCGCATTCTTTCAGGATAACGAGCCAGCACTCGGCACTGCTGAAATGCAGGAAAGCATGCAGACAGGTGTGCACGCGTTGCCACATGCGCCGCAAGCGTGCTCCGCGAGGAGTTGCGTGCATCGCACGCGTGCTTTCTTAGGCAATCGTTGAGCCAGTGCCCCGTCTGTCCCACGTAAGAGGGTCCGCACGTAATGGTATCTCGTACGCCCCTTCTTCCTCAGAGAGAACCGCCGGCTTTGTGTGCCTCTTTTTACACTTGTTGTTCGAGGGGCCGTCGCAGTCTACACAAGGTCTACACCCGCGCTCCCTACGGTTGTCTTCAGCCGGTGGATTACAACATGGATGTAGGGGTGACCGCTACCTTTTTTTCCTCTGATGGAGGCTCCCGTTCGAGTTGTAGCTTTCTCAAGTCTTTTAGCAGCTTAAGGCCTACGCTTTGGAGAAGTGAGTCAGGAAAGCCAGCCATACGTAGACGGCGTGTTTGAGCGTCCAGGCTGCCCTGCACGATATGATGGCAAGACTTGAACAATGAGTTCTTCAAGCAGACATAGCCACTCACCTCTTGACAAGCTGAGAATGTGCGGACGTTAAAGGCATGAAGACTTTTTGGGAGCGCGAGGCATAGGTCCAACGGAGGTGTTCAGCGCTCATTACAACCTTAGGTCTAAGAAGTTTTTTATTGGCGGGTACCTTCTTAGTTAGCACGAAGTCGGTTAAAGTTTCGGCGAATATCCCCTAAACGCGTCATCTACGTCTTGCGCTTGCCCGTTTTCAAGCACCTTGTAGAAAATTAGGAAATCGTGGACGAAGCGGAAACCTTTAACGCTGCGCTGTCTTTCAGCGCAGCGTCCGACTTCTAGCATGACGCGAAGGCACAAGGTCGCTCAGAGTAGGTGCAATGCATGAACCAGTCCAAACCCCCATATTCTGGAGGTAGAGGCAACCTTCAAACTTGATGAATGTGAAACTAAGGAAGAAGGACCGCAGCTCAATAAAGCCTCCTACGCTGATTCCGCATTCATTCTGGAAGCGGAGTGCTCCTACGCTGTCAATTCCTTCTTCAACCGCGTGGAAAATGGAGGCGCGCGGTAGCGAATAGTAAAGATCTGTAAGATCTACTGAAGAGGCGCTTACCCCTTGTGGTCGCTTATTTTCCAGGAAAGTGGACACTTCCTGCGCCTTTCTGACTCGAAAGGGGTCGTCAATCGGTAGAATAGAAAGCGACCGCTGTAAAAACACTCTCCTACCGTGTGCTGCCAAGTGGCCCGCTCGGACAAAATCACCCTAAATGGGCAATCGGGCTTGTGTGTTTGTCGCAGAGGTTGATCCCGAGAAAATCGAAAGGCCGTCTGTATTTCCCCAACGAGCCCCTCATTTCCTTACTATATATATATATATATATATATATATATATATTATTAGGACGATCATAGCTGGGGACCAGCAAGGGGCTTGGAAGGATACACAGACCAGAAGTGGGCATGGCAGTGCAGACCGATGTCTCGGTGCATTCTCCTCGAGCGAGCCACGCGATGCCAGCCGTGCCTTATTTTTTGTCGCCTTGCACCTTGCGCCTCCCATCATCATGCTGCACATAGTAGTCCTTCCTCTGGCACATACCCCGTCGGTTGCACACGAGAGATTGGCGTACACAAACTGCAAGGTATGTTTGTTGTCCTGTCGCGGACTACTATCTCAAGTACAATCACCTCCCGGCGAAAGGAGCAGACATCCTTTTGACTTAGAGGACCAAACGACAAGGGGATCATAGTAGGGCTTTAAACGTTCGATGTGCACTATTTCACGACCTCGACGAAGAAGGTCTGAGCTCGGAGTCACGAGCTCGACGACGTAGTTATTGGGAGATGTTTGGTTGAAAATCCTATATGTGCCATGGTAGGTAGCACGGAATTTCGCGAAAGACCATAAGTGGGGCGTTGCACATGCAGCCATGCAAGGAATCCAGGTTCAAACCTTGGCGCAGCGGTGGAGCTATCATATCGAGACTTCTGGCATCCTTGTTTTCTGTTGTAAACTTGCGAGCGAGCTGTCGACATTCCTGCGCATACCTCGCCACGTCGAAAATTGGGAAACACTCAGAGGCGTCGGGGCGGTAGGGCAAAATAGCGGAGATCAGGCAAGATGGCTCACGTCCATATAGAAAAAAAACGGAGGAAGGGTTCTGTTCGCTTTCGTGGCGGTTTTATATTCGTGCGTGACGAAAGGTAGTACCATGTCCTGGTTGAGTGGTCGGATGATATGCACACGGAAACCATATTCCAAGGGTGAGGTTGAACCTTTCGGTAAGCCCATTTGTCTGTGGGTGGTAAGAAGTCCTGGTTAGTAGACAATCTTGCATTACTTTAGCGACGCCTCCACTACGTCATGGAGAAATAGCCGGCCTCCATCACTAAGCAGCTCTCTCGTCGCACCGTGTCGTAAGACGAAACGCCAGAGTAGAAAAATGGCGACGTCACGTGCTGTTGCGGTTGCCAGGGTGGCTGTTTCGGCGTATCTAGTCAGGTGATCAACCACAACAATCACCCAATGATTGCCTGATGAAGTGCTTGGAAGGGGTCCGTAGAGGTTGATCCCGAGAAAATCGAAAGGCCGTTTCCGGCTTGGTAACGGCCGCAACTCTCCAGTGGGAAGCCGTGAAGGGGTTGTGCCACGCTGACAGTCAGTGCAGACCGAATGTGCCTCGTGATAAACGTGTACATGCCTCGCCAGTAGTAGCGTAAGCGCAGGCGCTGGTATGTGTTTAGTGTTCCAGCATGGCCACACAGGGTGTCAGCATGAAACAATGCGCAAATCTGCGAGCGCAGGTGACGCGGTATTACCAGCAACCATTTGAGGCCTTCGGCGGAATGGTTACGCCGGTATAGGAGCTATTCTCGAATGGCAGTATGCGCTGCTTGGCGCGGTATTGATTGTGCGAGATGCGAATACTTTGTAGGATTTGCAAGGAAGTCTAGTGCGGAGGCTATCCAAGGGTCCATCGCTGCTCGGTTGCCAGTTTGTCAATTTGTGGGGACGACATGTTGCTATTCGACACCAGCACTGACCCTGTGGCTTCCTGTGGTAAGAGCGAACAAAAAAGGGCGTTTGCTTCGGTGTGTCTTCTTCGTGAGCGGCAAACAACATGAACGACGTACTTTTGTAGCCGAAGTAACCAGCGTGCCAGTCGTCCGGACGATTCCTTCAATGATGCCAACCAGCATAAAGCATGGTCTGTGACTGCTTCGAATGGGCAGCCATCGATGTACGTCGAAATTTACCAATCGCCCAAACGATTGCAAGGCACTCTTTTTCTGTTACTGAGTAGCTCTACTCCCTTTTGTCCTAGAGCAACTTGCGTATACCACGACATACTCGTAAAAACCAGGCTTGCGTTGAGCCAGGACAGCGTCAAGACCGGTACCACTGGCGTCCTTGAGATGTTCAGTGAGAGCGGTAGGGTCAAAATGGCGAAATATTGGCGGCTACGTCAGAAGCCTTAATAAGGTCCTGAAAACTCTCTCGGAAACCATTGACAAGTTTAAAACCTCTTTGGCATCCCCGAGAAGCTTCGTCAACGGTGCGATGATAGACGTGAAGTTCCGGACAAACCGTTGGAATTAGGGGCAAAGCCCAATAAACCTTTAAATCTACATTGTGGTCTGTTTAGGGATCTCGCGGACAGCACGCAGCTTGGCTGGGTCTGGTAGGATGCCATCTTTAGACACATGACCTAATATAGTAATCCAACGGGTAGCAAAACAGATTTTCTTGAGGTTCAGTTACAGGCCACCCCAATTAGGGCAGATAAGAACTTGGTCAAAAAGCCAAACGTTGATCGTAAAGTCCGGTGGTTTTTTTACACTTTTTTTCGTTCCGCAATGTGTTTACCTATACACCTCATATTGCTCCGAAGTATTTTTTGAACTGTGTTGGGAAGATGCGCTTTTTTCTGTGCATACTTTAGTCCCCGCATATGTATTGCCCACTCCCAATTGAAGCTCTCGGTTTATGGTACTCGGTGGATGGTTGGTTAGAGCCTCCCAAAGGTTGTGACTTTACGCCGTTATAAAATATTTCGTAAAATCACAAGTCAACAAACCTGAAGGAAAGAATGCAACCACAAACGGCAGTAATAATAACAAGAAAGGGTACATCACCAGAAGCGACTTCAGTATATTGCACGTGGCCGATAACCGCAAGGGGAAGTGGCAGTGATAACAAATTGTCCTAAAAAAACCCGCCCTAGAATTATGCCACTTGAATCTTATAAAACCTTCCTTGCTTCCTCTATTTGTTGATGACGAGAAAACTTGAACTTTCCTAACAGCAATAAAAATCACTACCGCAGCTTAATCGCAGTATTCAATAAAACGGGCGACGTCAATTCGATGAATGACGTTCGGTGAAACGGTTTTAATAAAACGCTACCGCTTTACATGAAACAGCGTACGGTGAAACGGCGTTCAATGAACTGTCACGTACCCGTTAGTAGGCAGTTTGAACTCTCTGCGGTCACTGTTGTCTTTCGCAATGAGCAAGGGGCACATGACTTTGAGGTTCGAGCCTTTAATCGAAGTCGACGCATCCCAGACCCAGGATTGTCTGGTAATATTAAATACCAAAAACATCGGAGAATACACAGCTACAAAGGAAGGCAGTTTTAACTAAAGACGGCCTAAGGTCACATCAGTACAGTCGCGGACCTTCGTTCAAAACGTACGCAATCATGGAGGAGGTGAATGTCAGTTACGACGCAAACTTGGTGACTGCAAATCACGCCAATTTTTCTCGTTGTAGCCCACCAGGGTTTTTTGCTGTAAACTGAAAAAATCCCTTAATCGCCTGTACTAGGCTGAACAGCGCTGCTTCATTTTTATATCCCCTTCAGGCATTTTTGGGCTACAGTTAATTTGATGAAGCTTGGCTGTGGGTTGATTACAATGTGGATTAAGTGGTTCTTGTGTGATGCTGTGTCGTAGGCGTTTGCTGTGCAAACTAGGCCTCGAGTTGGTGTGCTAATTCATCAGCGTTCCAAAGACAGCGTGGTGAAGTTCCGAGAAACAAGCCTAAAGAGGGGGTGGAGCAGGGGAGAAGTGCCTGTCAGGAAGTGAAGTGGAAGGAGACGACGATGACAAAGACGCCCTCTGCGGGTACGTTCTAAACACCTCGAAGGGTCCATTAACATCGTCTTGGGGTCATTCACCCCACACTCACGAATGAAGCGTCCAATGATAAAATGCCTGGAGAAAGGGTGAAGGTGATGACGGGAAGGACAAGTTAGAGGTTGAAAGCTACAGTGACACATAGGCGTCGCGTGCTCGGACTCGAGCATGTAGCCGCGGTCACCTGCGGAAAACATCCTCACCTACGATCAGCGGGGGATCCAGTGAAGCATAGGGATTGGATGAGCGCGCATCCACGAGGGCCGCGTTTGCTGCAACTGCTACAGCCCGTTACACGGTGTACAACAATTGACCTCCATGGGCGACCTGACCCCCACCACCAACGCCTTGCATGACTGACTCCTACATACGCCGCCACGCCTATACCGAGCTAACAATTAGACAAGCTGGAAGAAATGTAAGCCATTTACTGTGTTTCCGCGTGCGTTCAACTTTTATTTTATACTTTGGCAAATGGTCATTGCTTTCGCCGTTTGTTATGTCTCTGTTTCGTCGATCCGGCTTAGGTTGTCTGGGAAATACAAATGCGTGGTAGTGTCCAGTCATTCTCATCTGATCAACCTATAAACTTAATAACATGACGCCCCCATGAAACCTCGATGAAGAACAGCTTAGCAGTTAAAGGTGCCACATTATTCACAATAAATTAGTTTCTCTGTGAACCATCACCCAGAAGTAACTTTCTGCATTGTCGTTACACTAACTCAGGTGTAAAAAACAGATCCCTTGTCAATTTTTTTCAGGAGGCAAAGGCAGTAACAAAGTGGTTTTGAAATTCGAGGAATTAAAGGCTTTCCTTGCGCAGTAAAAAGCAATTTAGGCTCCTTTCGAAACTTCCCACCTGACTTAGTAAAAGCGCCACAGCTGGGAATTTTTATTCTAGAATAAAGGATTGGCTATTCCAAGAAACAAGCTTGTTGGAAAATAAAACATGCAATTAAAAAACGCAGCACACTAGGCGTCCAGTACTATTTATTTTATAATATGAATAACATCATTCAGTCCTCCCTTTACAAAATGTAATGTTGAAAACGAGAAAAATCCCGATAGGTAGAAATTATTTACATACTGCAGACACATTCCAGTAAAGCTCCTAATAGCGAGAACAACGTGCTTTTTCGCAGTTTTCTCGCAGGTCCCACACTGAAGCTATGTGCTTAGGTCCACGGTTGTAGTAGGCCAACTGGCAATTTTATAAAACAAGTAAAAGGTTAAAATTTCAGCATTAAAGTGGCTTTTTACGCGGCAGCAGATCAGTTTTAAAACTCAAAAAGCAATACACAATTGCGCGTCGTTGATGGAAAAATTGTTCTCTTCACTTTGTGTTATCGTCCTATTATTTATAAGGAATTTTCATAGTGGTGTTTGGATGTTAAAACGGCGTTTATTATCAGAAAATATTGAAAAATTCAAGTGCGGAGAGAAATATCGCTCAGAGATGTGGTTCTGGCACTATGTATTTAATAAACATGTGTGAGTTTCCTTCATAAAATTGCTGGAAAAAAATAATACAGAATACTAAAACTTCTGAGTGGGAACCAAAATATTAATTTTTGTTCTATGAATTGAACATTTTCCTGTCTTGATACAAAATTACAAGAATAATACCAATGACAGTGCCAAGAAGTGGTACGAAGTCGTGAGACACTGTAAATAATCTATGTAGAGGCTGCGGGCTGCCGAATGACATGTTTGCAAACACTGTTCGTAGGAGTATCCCTGCAAACATGCCATCAATCGTATGTTGTCATCTGATTGTCATATGTCACATTATTCATACAAATTGTGTGACATAAATCTTATGTCACACGACTACATATGTTGGAGGAAAAATGTTACAGCTATTGTCGTTCAGAATGTTGTAAAATTTTATGGTAAGCAGTACTTGAAAGAAGCAGCATGTCATACCAAAAAGTAAATACAACCACGTTTGAAACTGAAAATTCTGAAACCCGTTTACAGAAGAGATACGTGCAACTTGTACCTGGTGGTGCGCACCCAGCGACATT